>NW_008752123.1:93342-101737 GCF_000715545.1 Opisthorchis viverrini
TATTACACTAGGTTTCCCTAATTTGCGCGCTGTAGGCATTGAAATCGTTCTTTGGTTCGCCGCCCAGTATTAGTGAGATGGAATCAAATTCCGGAAAGGTACGACATTTCAAGGTCACCACTTCTTAGTGATGAATGTCTATGTATAATTAATTCTGCAAAGTGTGTGCATGTGTGATGTGTTTAAGTGAGCAACTTTTTAAGACAGCCAGTCGCCACCAACCGTGAAAACCCCACCTGATGCAACAAGTAACCTCGAATTTAGGTAAAACATGCATCGCCTACAATGGATGGAATTAGCAGATAGTTCTGCAGCTGAAATAATTTATTGGGCTTTCTAGAAGCCCAACCTATCTTGCTGCCAATAATATCTGGCAGCTGAACAAACCCAGCTGACACATGACCAACATGCCGATAGGGGCCCACGATGACTAATCAACCAGCCACACCGTTTGGAGCACCTGGGTGTTTGCATCGGGAGGTGTAATTTAGTAAAAGTAGATTGATTTCACTTTGTTTCAAAGCCACGACAATGTAGCCTCGGGGTTCTTGTTCCAAAGTGCCTCAAAATGCGCAAACATGCATACGTAGTCATTCGACAGACAATATTCAGAACATAATCACCGCCCTCCAGGATTCCCCGTCGTTTACAGTGATATGACATATGCATCCCCTACACATCTCATGAGCCAAGTGGTCTTCCTTTTTGGCATTTCCCAGTGTGCGTTCGTACCGTAACTGGTTTCCGGGCGGCGGTTGCTTTGCCCAGACGGCTTTTGGTCACAATACCAAACCGAACCATTCCGGATTGTCGCACACAGCAAATTTACAACCAGTGTGGCATAGGTTAAGAGACAAATTGTGGTTCCGTGCGGCGCCGTGATCGCATATCTCGGAATCTGTGCTAGTATTATAACAAACAAAATTCTGCCGTACGTTATTGTCCAGACCGACCATACAGTGGGATGTGCGCCGGCTGTTCGTAGAGTGTTTTTGACCAAAAATACATGGAAGTTATGGGACACGTACGTGCTTCCTGAAAGCTTAAATGAGCAGCACAACATAACGCAGTAGATGGACACTACTCTCGCTGCCCGCATTCGTGCCGCCAATTCGTCTATGACAGAAGCGTTTGCTCGATACTGCCCGCTCATCATTTTCCTAAATAGGCCGAACAGTATACGAATAGGAGTAAACCGTAAGCTTCTCACGAAAACGCAACCGGATGCCCGGTACCCATATCATCCGTGATCAGAAGGGCGGATAGCTTATGTCTGCGGACCAAATATTAGTATCTTTAGGAAAAATTATTCAAAACAGTTTGTCGCACGCGTTCTGTGAGGCGTCCAAACAGTGCTATCTGCCACAGTCTGGAGAGGCATATGTTGCTGTATTGAACTTTTCGTGACTGCAGCACACGCAAGCGTCCGGTTTTTAAGGTCTTGCTAGAAAGGAGCGCATATCGACTGCCACAACAATACCCAGCTATGCGTCACTTACTCAACAAAGGTAGTCGATAGCTACAGGAAGTTGTATATGCCCTGGGTGGTAAGAAACTCGCTGAAATCATCGGCCGAAAAGCGCGGCGCTCCACACGATGGCTTTCCATACTTCAATAAGGCCGGGCTGGTGTCCAGCTCCTCTTTTGTCATCAATCCATCTACGGAAGGCCAATCCTACAAAAACCTACGGCTGTGTTCAAGATAATGAGAAGTGACCAAGAGATTGCTCCTCCGTCTCTTTAAACAAAAACGCACTGTATATCGTTGTTTTGCGTGATGGTTGTTGTTAGAAAACACATTCGTCTTACTATTTTTTCGGCTTCCAAGACATTTTGTTCGTCTTGCAGGCAATCTGCCACATTTGTAGTTGGCCTATACGTAACGCAATGCGGCGTTGGCACTCTGATCAGTGGATGGACGCACAAACACCGCATCATTGTCCTTCATATAATCATTCAACACCCCCCTCAAACGCCATGAATGATGGAAAGGATACAGTCCCGAAATTCCCATCTGCTATTGGTGAAGCCATTTAAAGAGCCATATCGGGTGGGGTTCAGAGTTGAATGTGCGTCAAAAATTCTATGGTGAGTTTCCTTAAAACAAAGTCCGACAAAATGAATGTGGAATAGATTTTCTTCTTTAAGCATACGTACAACGAAAGAACGTTTTTGCATAAATAACTCCATTTTATCCCTAGTATTTTGCAGATAGGAGCGTTTTGTGTCTAAGGGTTGACCNGTGAGACCAGTCTAGGCATCCTGGGGTTTCAGCGATGCTAGAAAGTATTCCACCAGACGTTCTTCGCCGGTGGTACGATCGCTACAGTGGAAAATGAAATTTGATGAGCTGCGAAATTATGAACGTATATTAGGGTGCACATGAGCATCAGCGTGTGGGCATGTGCGCAACAAAGTGTTTCATTATACTCGCAGGGGTTTTGCAGCTAAGTACGTTGTGTGGCCAATGGGCCGGGCTTTGATTTTATTACACTAGGTTTCCCTAATTTGCGCGCTGTAGGCATTGAAATCGTTCTTTGGTTCGCCGCCCAGTATTAGTGAGATGGAATCAAATTCCGGAAAGGTACGACATTTCAAGGTCACCACTTCTTAGTGATGAATGTCTATGTATAATTAATTCTGCAAAGTGTGTGCATGTGTGATGTGTTTAAGTGAGCAACTTTTTAAGACAGCCAGTCGCCACCAACCGTGAAAACCCCACCTGATGCAACAAGATACCTCGAATTTAGGTAAAACATGCATCGCCTACAATGGATGGAATTAGCAGATAGTTCTGCAGCTGAAATAATTTATTGGGCTTTCTAGAAACTACATGGTCTATGTGGGTGCACCATAGGTGGAAGTGACGCTGCCGTAAATATTTCTGGTACGATTATTCGGTTAAATAGCCGAACACCGAATTGTGTTCCGGCAACTCGATCGTCGCTATTTCCGGTCATCATCGGGGAAAGACGCATTCGTTATTGTCGGATGAATCATGCGAGGTTAGCGGAACATAAGGCTTTTGGATTTTGGTGACCTTTCAAGTTTGTTGCTAAGCCGCGGATTTCTCCACTGTAACTGGTAACATATGCCCCAACTATCTTGCTGCCAATAATGACTGGCAGCTGAACAAACCTAGCTGACACATGACCAACATGNTGAGAGCACATATGTCGATCATCTGTCTCCCTTATTCTGAAAGAGGTGACTTGGGTAGTCATGAAAAGACTGCGTGAAGGAAGGGAGATTGGTAACGAGTATTTCAAAGTACGTGGATATATTTCGTAGTTTTAACTTATCCACTTGATAAACGTCGAATTGTACATATCCTACGTGGATTAGTTGGAACGTTCCTTGAATAAATAATCTAAATTTTTTGAGACCATTTTTAGCTCGCTCCAACAATCCAGTGCATCGTGAGATATCGGGAAGTCAAGGACACAGTGACTGCACACGCCGGTTCTGAAATGTGCCGATATGGATATTATTGGAACCTGTAAGGCACACAGCACACAATCGCACAGATTTGTTGACGCAGGACAGAAGACTAAAATGGAACGATAACGTGCGTGTATTTAAACCGAAACTTTAGGCACAGTTCACGTACATGCATAACAGTGGCTTAAGCTCACAAAAAAGGAATACAATCGGTCTACTCCTTCTTGTCTGGGATCAGCGTGGCAGGTCAGGGATACCTGCATGAAAAGAGAGAGGTATACACACATTAGGCCATATGATGCACATGTGTAAGCAGATACAGTCAAGTTTCAATGGCGCCCAGTATTCGCACAATGGAACTGAATTTTAGAAGCTACGACGCCTCCACAGTGGACCAAAAAAGGAAGGCGATTGAGTTCAGAGTACAAATCCAAACACGTGAGACCAGTCTAGGCATCCTGGGGTTTCAGCGATGCTAGAAAGTATTCCACCAGACGTTCTTCGCCGGTGGTACGATCGCTACAGTGGAAAATGAAATTTGATGAGCTGCGAAATTATGAACGTATATTAGGGTGCACATGAGCATCAGCGTGTGGGCATGTGCGCAACAAAGTGTTTCATTATACTCGCAGGGGTTTTGCAGCTAAGTACGTTGTGTGGCCAATGGGCCGGGCTTTGATTTTATTACACTAGGTTTCCCTAATTTGCGCGCTGTAGGCATTGAAATCGTTCTTTGGTTCGCCGCCCAGTATTAGTGAGATGGAATCAAATTCCGGAAAGGTACGACATTTCAAGGTCACCACTTCTTAGTGATGAATGTCTATGTATAATTAATTCTGCAAAGTGTGTGCATGTGTGATGTGTTTAAGTGAGCAACTTTTTAAGACAGCCAGTCGCCACCAACCGTGAAAACCCCACCTGATGCAACAAGATACCTCGAATTTAGGTAAAACATGCATCGCCTACAATGGATGGAATTAGCAGATAGTTCTGCAGCTGAAATAATTTATTGGGCTTTCTAGAAACTACATGGTCTATGTGGGTGCACCATAGGTGGAAGTGACGCTGCCGTAAATATTTCTGGTACGATTATTCGGTTAAATAGCCGAACACCGAATTGTGTTCCGGCAACTCGATCGTCGCTATTTCGGGTCATCATCGGGGAAAGACGCATTCGTTATTGTCGGATGAATCATGCGAGGTTAGCGGAACATAAGGCTTTTGGATTTTGGTGACCTTTCAAGTTTGTTGCTAAGCCGCGGATTTCTCCACTGTAACTGGTAACATATGCCCCAACTATCTTGCTGCCAATAATGACTGGCAGCTGAACAAACCTAGCTGACACATGACCAACATGTGGCTAGGGGTCCACGATGACTAATCAACTAGCCACACAGTTTGGAGCACCTGGGTGTTTGCATCGGGAGGTGTAATTTAGTAAAAGTAGATTGATTTCACTTTGTTTCAATGCCACGACAATGTAGCCTCGAGGTTCTTGGTCCAAAGTGCCTCAAAATGCGCAAACATGCATACGTAGTCATTCGACAGACAATATTCAGAACATAATCACCGCCCTCCAGGATTCCCCGTCGTTTACAGTGATATGACATATGCATCCCCTACACATCTCATGAGCCAAGTGGTCTTCCTTTTTGGCATTTCCCAGTGTGCGTTCGTACCGTAACTGGTTTCCAGGCGGCGGTTGCTTTGCCCAGACGGCTTTTGGTCACAATACCAAACCGAACCATTCCGGATTGTCGCACACAGCAAATTTACAACCAGTGTGGCATAGGTTAAGAGACAAATTGTGGTTCCGTGCGGCGCCGTGATCGCATATCTCGGAATCTGTGCTAGCATTATAACAAACGAAATTCTGCCGTACATTATTGCCCAGACAAACCATACAGTGGGATGTGCGCCGGCTGTTCGTAGAGTGTTTTTGACCAAAAATACATGGAAGTTATGGGACACGTACGTGCTTCCTGAAAGCTTAAATAAGCAACACAACATAACGCAGTAGATGAACACTACTCTCGCTGCCCGCATCCGTGCCGCCAATTCGTCTACGACAGAAGAGTTTGCTCGATTCTGCCCGCTCATCATTTTCCTAAATAGGCCGAACAGTATACGAATAGGAGTAAACCGTAAGCTTCTCACGAAAACGCAACCGGATGCCCGGTACCCATATCATCCGTGATCAGAAGGGCGGATAGCTTATGTCTGCGGACCAAATATTAGTATCTTTAGGAAAAATTATTCAAAACAGTTTGTCGCACGCGTTCTGTGAGGCGTCCAAACAGTGCTATCTGCCACAGTCTGGAGAGGCATATGTTGCTGTATTGAACTTTTCGTGACTGCAGCACACGCAAGCGTCCGGTTTTTAAGGTCTTGCTAGAAAGGAGCGCATATCGACTGCCACAACAATACCCAGCTATGCGTCACTTACTCAACAAAGGTAGTCGATAGCTACAGGAAGTTGTATATGCCCTGGGTGGTAAGAAACTCGCTGAAATCATCGGCCGAAAAGCGCGGCGCTCCACACGATGGCTTTCCATACTTCAATAAGGCCGGGCTGGTGTCCAGCTCCTCTTTTGTCATCAATCCATCTACGGAAGGCCAATCCTACAAAAACCTACGGCTGTGTTCAAGATAATGAGAAGTGACCAAGAGATTGCTCCTCCGTCTCTTTAAACAAAAACGCACTGTATATCGTTGTTTTGCGTGATGGTTGTTGTTAGAAAACACATTCGTCTTACTATTTTTTCGGCTTCCAAGACATTTTGTTCGTCTTGCAGGCAATCTGCCACATTTGTAGTTGGCCTATACGTAACGCAATGCGGCGTTGGCACTCTGATCAGTGGATGGACGCACAAACACCGCATCATTGTCCTTCATATAATCATTCAACACCCCCCTCAAACGCCATGAATGATGGAAAGGATACAGTCCCCAAATTCCCATCTGCTATTTGTGAAGCCATTTAAAGAGCCATATCGGGTGGGGTTCAGAGTTGAATGTGCGTCAAAAATTCTATGGTGAGTTTCCTTAAAACAAAGTCCGACAAAATGAATGTGGAATAGATTTTCTTCTTTAAGCATACGTACAACGAAAGAACGTTTTTGCATAAATAACTCCATTTTATCCCTAGTATTTTGCAGATAGGAGCGTTTTGTGTCTAAGGGTTGACCTCACTTGGCCCGCGCGCAAATCCAGTTTGAGTGCATGCGCCTCCTGGTTTGTGCAAGAATCGCATGTCTGTGTGTTTGGCACGTATTACGGCCAGATCGGCTTGCCCTCCCATTTCCATACCAGCGTGTGCAGCCGTTTACTAGCAGTAAACCGAAATCAATTTTACATGAACTGTGGGGGGTTTGGAGATGCCAATAATATTAATATTAATATTAATAATAATATTCATTCTCAACTAGTGGGTGGCATACTGTCAGGCATGATCATACTGTTGCAGTCGAAATAGAACATGATTGGGGAGACTTGTAGATTGCGCGGAAAAAGGACAATGCCATGAATAGTGGGCAATATCCGATGTGGACGTGGCCACAGCATGGGGAAGGAGACGCAGTTACCAGGAGTTTAACTTACTTTGGGGGAACGCATCAAGCTGAGACAAGATCAGATCGTTAAAGTTTGAAAGTGGCGGGCAAAACAGATGGAGAAGGCGAAGATGAGGCAACCTGCTTGGTGCATGATGAGAAAATTGCAAATTGCAAAAAATTGTGAATCAGACTAACAACTCCGGCGCGGTAGCCAGTGTGAAACAAAGTCTAAAACCACCGATGGTTTCTATTCCCTCTTGGACAGCTGAGGTCATGGCCAGGGTCATAAAAAGCGAAAGTGGAGATGAGGAAGTAGAGGAATTAGAAATACCTATAAATGCTAACGGGGATCTCATAGTCAAGGTGTACATTGAGACTGTAGAGACTCACTCTTGGAGTGGGATTTCGAGCTCGTCTGCTGTCCACTCCACCTGGGCTGCGATCCACAGAGATTCCCAATCGGACGAAAGAATACCTGCGATGATACATCGGATTCGCGCATCTCTGCGGATTTTCTTGGCCAACCTGAAAAATCCCGCTCCTCAAAGAATTGCGGAACGCAGCCTATTGACCTTAAATATGACATCCGTTGTGGGGCTGTCCGAAAACCGGATATATCAGACCAATGATGGCATTGCCACACGCAGTTTGATAACACCCCCGCAATTATTGTCTTCCTACTTACCTTGCCTACTCATTCAATTAACTTAACTTACGACCAAATTCTTCACCTGGTCCTAGCCGCCTCCAAAGGGCACCAATTCTAATCCGCCCGACCTTTCTTTCGGATTTAGCCATTTTGTGGTCTTCCAGTCAATGCTCTTTAAAACGCCAATACTTCTCTGTCAAGATCGCGTTTCGCCTTGTGTGCTTTTCTCAACTCACCCTTCCAAGGAACCCATAAATCCGACTCCACTACAACGACGCAAGTGAGTTTCCACGGTTTCACCGTACATAATGCTTCTGAGTTCCCTGCTCCCCTTTATCCACATTGCTAACTCCCCCACTCCATTATCCTCACTTACACCTTTCGTGACCCTGACCATAATCTCAACATTCCAAGTCCTAACTGCCTCAGCGGTGGTTTAAGATCTCAGTTCAAAATGATTTGCCCAGTCACTCTATGTCTGTTGCATCACCAGACAAGTTGTTTTGGTTTCTCCTTTTCCGCAATGTATAGTTTTGTTGCCATATGTCAAGCGCCATGCGCCCTGTTTGACCCTCTCTTATTTTCTTTTTGTCCGGCAATTTTTATGTCTGATTTGGGTAACAAATACCGGCAATTATACTGTCTCTCTTCCACACATACCCTGTACCCATAAATCCCAAAAGTCATGTGTTTTTTCTGACCGTAACACTACGATCATTTTTGCCGTCATGCCATCCACCAGCTGGGAATA
>NW_008752123.1:113335-115131 GCF_000715545.1 Opisthorchis viverrini
AAATTTTGGGTGTGCGTCTAGCCGCTGGCCCCTGTTGCTCAATAGAAATGACGGCTCGGCCATCTCGTCATACTTATAGACACCTCATAATCGACCGCAGTGACAGTGTGATCAACTGGGGGTTCTTTTCTAGGAAACCGAGTATCAGCTTCCGTGCTTACGCGTGTTAGCAGATTCTGGAGATCCTCAACATTTAGTCGTGTATAAAAAGCTTCCACATCTCAGACACAACATTTTGACAATCGCTCGTTATCTCCGGCTACACTGATGCTCTATTCCACGACCATCGAAAAGGCTTCTGTCCCATCCAATGCATCTTTCGTGCCGAAGCATTGCCACCCATCCTCGTCTCCACAATCATGCCCACACAATCGGAATAGATGAGCAACTAAGAAGGCCACGCTTGATACAATATAACTGCTTCTGATAACAATGATGTGGCTGGAAGGTGCAATGTCTACTATATCTCACGGACCAGAAACAAATCTCCTTCAACACACATCCAAGTGGCATACATTGCCGCAATGCCACCAGGCACCACTTTGTCCCCCGAGTGGTCAATGGATCTTGACTAACCATGGTCCGCCNCCCGAGTGGTCAATGGATCTTGACTAACCATGGTCCGCCTCCTTAATGCGCCTTACAGACCTACCCACACTTGTCCTACGGCCTTTTTGGTCACTTCCCAGCCTATCGACCGACAACCACCAACTGGTTCCGTACCATGTCCACCCCCTCCGCAACTCCTGTCTCCGACGATGCGAAGACACCATAGTTGGTAACCCTCATTCCAAAAGCCTGCATTCTCTCCTTTTCCAACCCTTGCTACACTTTACTGAACATCGTACTGTGCTTTCTACAACGGAGAAAAGAGAGAACTAAAATGGACGAATATTTCGTCGGACGCCTGCACCACAGGTATGAGCTGACCTGGTTGTAGCATTTATCCTGGGTAATCCTCCCTTGAATCATAAACATCAATTATAACAGAGCAAAAACTTTTACCAGAAACTCACTGGATACATGCCCTATGACGTCTCCAAAGCAACTGGTTTTGCAAAGATTCTGCGGAGTTTTGTGGGCTGAAAGTGCACCATTCTGTGGTCATCTCTTTGTCCAAAATCACAAGACCGCCAGAGACAATTCAAAGATTTTATTCCAGAGGTCAATGATACTCCGCTTGAAGTATACGCCAAGGGACGTTTATAAATTAAAAACTCATCCATGTACCCTAGAGTCCCCGACGTGTCCCCTTCACAAAACCTGTTTCAGGCTGCCCAACAGAAGTTTGTCACCAACTCGACATTTGTGTTTTAGAAAATCCCGATTGAAACTCAACTACACATCAAAGATTTTACCCCACTCGGAATTTCATGTTTCTTTCCCTTAGTTAGTCAAATGTTTACGCTATACATGGCTGGTAATGACTGTCATGTGAAGGATGGCATTGACAGGTAAGTCGAAAATAAGTTGGACGGAGAGCCCTGGATCTAAACATCGAGCGCGCTGGTTCCTGCGCACATCACACGACGCAATCGAGCTACGAGCAGTCATCGGTGGAAGCACATGTTGAGTGGCCAAGATGTCGGCTCAGCAGTCGTATATTCGGGTTAGATCAGGGGACTCGGTCCACCCAATCAATCGTTTGGGTTTGGCTTGTGCATGAATCGACTGCTGTTCCCGTGAGTGAAGCATCAAGATCCAGAATAACCCGTAGTTCCACAACCGTAACAACGGAAAACTAAAAGCCAATCAGATCGCTGGGTCCCGTCTACGGTCTCCTATTGCTTTTTGAG
>NW_008752123.1:117280-134123 GCF_000715545.1 Opisthorchis viverrini
ATGAATAGAGCATGGGTCATGTTCATCACGAGCCCCGAGCAGTCATTTTTGGAAGCATCTTTTGAGTGGCCAAGATGTCGGCTCAGCAGTCGTATATTCGGGTTAGATCAGGGGACTCGGTCCACCCAATCAATCGTTTGGGTTTGGCTTGTGCATGAATCGACTGCTGTTCCTGTGAGTGAAGCGTCAAGATCCAGAATAACCCGTAGTTTCACAGCCGTAACAACGGAAAACTAAAAGCTAATCAGATCGCTGGGTACCGTCTACGGTCTCCTATTGCTTTTTGAGTTCGTAGCGAGGTTCCGTACGCTTAAATTTCTCTCTAACGCACAGCGCCCACCTTTCCGGTTGATTTGTACTTAAAAATCTGTGCTATACACGCCCGCTAAATAGGCGTTGACTCGTTAGATTTCTTTCTTTTTTCCATCCTCTGGAAATCCTTGTGAAACATTGTCCGGAAAGTTCTCGAGGCTGACGCGGTGTTCGTCCCAAAGGAACCAGCTCGCAGTCAAACGGACCAAAGGCTACCCAAAAAGATTCGAGAACCCAACTATTCTACGAAGATAACTACGGGAGATCTATAATATAAGCTGGCGTTTTGAACTGCGGAACCGCTGTAAATAAAAACCTTCCCATGGAACATACGAAAACAAGCCGCGGTAGTAAACCTCATCCTCTGCTTAGAAGTGAACGATTGTCACGCCAACCTACAAAGCTGTTGACCGTCTTTCGCCCGGCACCTACAGGCCTGTTAGTCTTATTAGCATATCGTGCACAGTGATGAAACGCANCGTTTGGGTTTGGCTTGTGCATGAATCGACTGCTGTTCCTGTGAGTGAAGCGTCAAGATCCAGAATAACCCGTAGTTTCACAGCCGTAACAACGGAAAACTAAAAGCTAATCAGATCGCTGGGTACCGTCTACGGTCTCCTATTGCTTTTTGAGTTCGTAGCGAGGTTCCGTACGCTTAAATTTCTCTCTAACGCACAGCGCCCACCTTTCCGGTTGATTTGTACTTAAAAATCTGTGCTATACACGCCCGCTAAATAGGCGTTGACTCGTTAGATTTCTTTCTTTTTTCCATCCTCTGGAAATCCTTGTGAAACATTGTCCGGAAAGTTCTCGAGGCTGACGCGGTGTTCGTCCCAAAGGAACCAGCTCGCAGTCAAACGGACCAAAGGCTACCCAAAAAGATTCGAGAACCCAACTATTCTACGAAGATAACTACGGGAGATCTATAATATAAGCTGGCGTTTTGAACTGCGGAACCGCTGTAAATAAAAACCTTCTCATGGAACATACGAAAACAAGCCACGGTAGTAAACCTCACCCCCTGCTTAGAAGTGGACGATTGTCACGCCAACCTACAAAGCTGGTGACCGCCTTTCGCCCGGCATCTAAAGGCCTGTTAGTCTTAATAGCATATCGTGCACAGTGATGAAACGCATTCTGAAGCGGGCCATCTTATATCACCCCATTATCAACATCTGGATATCCCCAGCGCAATGCGAATTCTTCCCAAACCCTTCACGGGTGACGAACACGTCCATATTTATGCACATATTAACCAAGCAAAAACTGAAAGATTCATAATGGATGCCGTACTTTTTGACTTCTCAGAATCATTTGGTCGAGTTCCATACGTTCCACTGCTCCACAAACTCGAGCCTTATGGGATTCAAGGAGGAATCCTACTCTGGGTTAGGACACTTCTGTCATGTAGACCATTCTGATTGAAACTAGGATCGACCTACTCTTCTCCGGCACCGGTCCCTATTGAAGTCCCTCAAGGCTCCTTTTTAAGACCACTCCTGTTTCTGATTTACGCCATCGACATTCGAAATGTGCCCAGTCCGCACTTGTTTCTTCGTCTTACAATCCTGAATTTCCAACGCCAGCATCCTTTCAAAGAGTACTGATGCTGCACAGCAGTAGATGCCTGACTGGCATCTTCCTTTGAATGACGAAATGGGCGTCCTTAAGTCATTCTCAGGAGACTCCTCGAACACTTTTGTTGTGCTGATGCAAATGGACTAGAGGACATTGCGAGCGTAGATACCAAAAAGGATCTAGGTGCCTGTCACTCTTCAAACATGTCATTTTCACTGTACCGGTAAAGATTGGTTCGAAAGGTATTCCTTCTTCTACGGATGATTCGGTGGCCGTATTAATCGGATTGACTTTGAGATACTCCATGCGGTCCACGTCAGATCGCTTCTTGAAAGTTGTCTACTCAGGACGAAAAGAAGACGTAACCCTCACTCAGCGTACCCAACGAGCTGCTACGAAAATTTGTTGTGGCCCTAAATCCGTTGACTACGAAACGTGACTAGCGGTGCTTGACCTCTTTTCCCCTGGAGAATTGTTGCGTTCGAGGAGAACTAATAACTACGTATACCCCGTTTGAACAAGGTCAGGCCAACAACCTCTTCACCTTGACCCAACTACTACACCGCGGGGACACGGTTAGAGGGTTTTCACGCTCAGAGTGCACGTTTTTATCGGGGTGTTAGTACCTGGACTAATCTCTCGAACGGGTGTTCACGCTGCATTTAGTATCCAATTCAAAGCGTTTTCAGACGTTTTTCTACGTAGGTTCTCGCGCTGGCTAGCTTAATGCTCTGCGCTGGGAACTTGAAGAGTAATGGTACACCTTTTTTAGCATAAGCGTTTCAGGTGAACAGAGGCTGCAGAACGAAAAGAGAGCTTGAGCGAAAGCTTCAATCCGTGAACCCCTAAATTCGAAGAATCACTGGCTCACAGTACTCCCATAGGATGCATGCTACGATTTGGACGTCTGAACATCTGGACCTTTCATTTTGTGGCAATACACGTCCGCAATAAAGATAGGAAACTCAGCCTCATTAGATCCACTAGATTTATACATATATACAGAAATTCAAAGACTGATGTGTTCAGTTCAGTTTCGTGGAATACCAGTTCGGGTCCTGAGGTTCGGATTGCTTCACTCGAGAGAAAGCGAAAGGAACTGTCGCTGGCCACTTAAGACGACAGGCCGGAATAAGGTTTAGAACCGATTGAGAGGTGTATAGTCCGGTAGTAGTGGGAGAGATGATAGTTCACAGGTTGAAATTAGAGAATGAAAGTAAAATCCGATATTTTGGCTGCTGTCGCACACGGCGTAAATTGGACCATGAGAAAAACTGGAAAAGAATTGATACGTGCGATTAAATATAGAGGATAACAGCACTGCGCAACGTTTATCAGTGTTTAGGAGGAATACGGCCTGATCTTGCCATGTTGTGGCCACGACCGTTGTTAACATCTGAATGTCTAATCAACATCGGAGACAGAGATACCAGTGTCGTTAATGACAGTTAACTACCGTATAGGCGCAAAGTTTATTTAATTATGTTCGGAGCTTAAAAGTGAAAGACGAGAAAAGTGGCGATGGAGAAGTCACTTGGTGCTAGCACGCTGCAAGCACTCTGAAATGCCTGCATCTTTGAGTGCTCAGCTAAGCAAGTTGGAATGAAAATGGTGGGAAGAACATCACTGACCTCTATCATCAGCCATTTCCTACAGTGCCTTCAGCCAACTGGAGGAGGACTCCATTCTCGGTCGCGAGCCGCACCAACAACACAAACCCTCCCTACTCTTCTGCAAAGTCACATGTCTTCCACCTTTCAGTTTGCACCATTCATAGAGACATGGAGAACAGTAAGTGTCTCTGTAGACGGTGCTTCGGCATGCCCAGCTACATGGTAGGCTACCTCAGTTAAAGGTGCTGGGTGTTTTCCTCGACAGAAATATCGCCCGCACAAGACATCCCCGTTTTCTAATTACCTCCACGAATTTGCCGCTGCCATCCGATGCCAGCGGTGCTTCTATGAAACAGTTGATCGGATATCTAATGAGCAGTAATAACGGCAATGCTTCAGTCCAGCTTTTGGCCGGAACCTTTCAAGTTAGCGCTTTCGGTAAAAGAAACACTAGAGTTGCACAAATTGTCTTAGACGTCCAAAACTAGGTCAAGAGCATGTCCACAGTGTGTCGTATTTCAAGTGTGTCAGGTGACAGCATTCTGCGAGTTCCTTCCGGACACGCCACTGGCAGCCAGCATCTGGTAGATACTGAGTGACAGATGGTTGACCCGCGTTACTCTCCAACCAGAGTTCGACTGTTGCTGGACCGGCAATTGGCCCAATCTGGCTACTCGCCTGCGGTTTAGGCCTCTTGACCGCAGCAGCGCCTAACTGCGAGCGGTAAAGCGGTTTAGGTGCGGGATTATGCCTAACAGGGCGCACCAGATCATATGTTCTCATTAGTATCGTCTTTCATCCATACAACAAGCCAGATTGCATTGTATCCTGTGCATGCAATCTTTAAGGCCTACTGTTATGCATTTTTGGCGATACAAGTGACGCAAACTGGCAAACGTGATTCAGGTTTTTGAGATTTGTGCACTGATTTCACCAGATACTGCCGTCGAGGATAATACCACTACCAAGTTATGTAAAATCCT
Source organism: Opisthorchis viverrini (assembly GCF_000715545.1). Lineage (NCBI taxonomy): Eukaryota > Metazoa > Platyhelminthes > Trematoda > Opisthorchiida > Opisthorchiidae > Opisthorchis > Opisthorchis viverrini. The sequence goes on from NW_008752123.1 coordinate 121,767, forward strand.
CCACAACACTCAAGGCTTTTCCTTGCGTTGCAAGAGACATTTTCAGAGACTGCATGTTGTGAAGCATGACTTTGTACTTTCTGGCTACCAGATGCACAGTGATCGGTTTATTCTACAGTGCTTGCTCGGTTCTTCCTTAAAATACAGTGCGTTGTCTGCATACTCAAGATCACCGCACGAAGAGACTGGACCTTATCGTGGCGCGTTGTCTGCATACTCAAGATCGACGACGCTGTCACCGATATTCGTTCGGACAATGGATTTTTGAATTCCCACTGTCCTTTTGTTCATTAGCCAATCGATGTTGAATCTAGACGAAAATATAGAGTGAACTCATTGCCGGGCCATACTTTACGCTCATGATGAATCAAAAACTACTGCTTGTTACATATATGTGGTTCCAAGAACGGTGCCACACTCTATACAGCTAGCCATTTGCCTGTTACAGTGTTACTATTAAGCCATCCTCAACGGTATTTATGTTTTTTTGCACTTTATTGATTCTCATGAGACAAAGCCAGTATATGCCGTTTTTATCGAATAAGAGATCCATCGTGTAATGCTAGAGACTACAAGCTAACTACAGGTGACTTTTGACATGCATCGCGACACCACAAAAAACTACAGCGCACTTCAGGATGCTGTGCAATACCGCCAAACCAGCTGGCCAATAACCTCTTCCTGGATGATCGATTTCGTTATCCGTTATCAACGCTTGCCTCTACGGCCTTTTCTACCTACTTCGCTGTCGAGTATTCAGCTCATTTACGCAATGAACATCTAAGAATGAGCCACGCCAAAGCCTTGCATACTTTGATTGATCCAGTATAGATGGACGTGTGGATAATGTATGTTTCTGTTCTGTGGCTTTTCGGGTCTTACCAACCGAATGTTGTTCCTCTGGCTGTTGCGGCGCCTAACCATGACGGTGTGAACATGGGTTTCCGCCGGACATCAACAATTCTGGCCGGCCTGATCACAGAAAGTTCATAGTCATACATGCAGTTGACGGCCAAAGCTTCCTAACTGTTTTTCGTTATCTATAAGTGAACCGAAACAGCAACGATGACATACTCACAAGACCACTCTGTCTGTTTTCGATTTTTGGATCTCTGAAGCCTTCGGTTGACATCCTGTCAGTTTTCTTCGTCCGTCCGGATGTTCAGAATTGCTGATGTTGCAACCTTCCATTCTGTCGTGTTATGGAGTATCTCCTAACGCCCGGTTCCTAACGGTCGTTCTCCGTTAGAAATCTTGACAGACCGTTGGGACTGACGTATGATGCCTGCTAACATTTACATACCATCAGTCAGCAGCAGAAATCAAGTCAGGATTCCAACTTTGTGGTGCACTGTGGTGATGATCTTATGTTGGAAAGCCAAAAGGGAAGTTATGGGCGAGGTCAGATTACCGAACTAGTCCCAAAGTGTCTGTCAGTAGGATCAGCCCAGTGTCTTTTGTGAACACTATCCGACCTTAGCCTTGCGCTCAACGACGGGGGAATTTTAAGGAGGCAGTCCATTTAGCAAATGACAACATGCGCACCACTGGGGTCAGTTGCATGTCGTGTCCCGTGAGGCTCCTAAGCGCCTGCAAGCAGGATCACCTGGGTCATAGTCAGGAAGACGTGAAGATCCCATGACAATCAATCAGCTTTTTCCGTCACCGGTCCCCAGGAATCTTTCGACATGGCTTACTCAGCTGGCAAGATACGTGATCATATCATCACCGATAGCGACAACATATTAGAACACTGGTGCTTCACGTTCGTATAGCCGTGTCACTTTATTTGAATAGAGCCTTATAATTGAGAAAAAAGAAAATGTAACGAGGGGACATAATCTGGCCTATCACAAGCATCCAAGTTGCCTGCACCTCCAGCGCTCATTCGGACAACCCGTATAGAAACTGACAACATGGACGCTACTGGCATCAGTTAGCCCTTGTATCATTCAGTATCTCCAGCTACATACAGGAATTATGACTCCCACCTTGAAGACGAACAGCGCCTAAACTTTCCGTAACCTCCGTTCCCTTATGCCATGTCAAATTGCGTCTACTTCTGTTTTTTTTTACCTCTTCTGATGAGGCAAGAAAAACTGCTTGTCTTGAAAAGTGTTAAGTTGGCATTTGAAACACATGGCCCAACCACAATAGCTTGCAATCCTAAATGCATTATTTGAGGGAATTACCCTCAGCTTCACCAAGAACCCTGCTACTCATCACCTCATGGTGAATTTGCTGGTTCCAGCCGATTCCAGCTATACTTCTAAGAAATCGCTGATCAAAGGCCTGAAGATATCTCAGATACTCTGCCCGAAGTGACCAAATCTCGCAGCCGTATAACAATACGGTACATACTGCAGTTCGATACAGGCGTTGTTTGAGATCCACTAAGGTGCCTTTTTGACGCTGCAAGTTATGCAAATTGGCGAACGCAATTCTAGCCTTTGAGGTCCGTGCGTCCACTTTGTCACACTATCATTAGAGCTAATGCAACTTCCGAGGTACTCAGTATTCCACAACCTCAGTTGTCAGAGCGCAAATTTACTGGCCGGAAGGTCCGTGGTTCAAACCTGACCTTTGCCTCTCGATTTACGCTGTCTAGGGTTGGGCAACCTGGCAGTATCCCAATCCTCATGCTTTCTTTAGGTGGCATGGCAGCTAGGCACCGAAAGGGTGCTACACTTGAACGATTTTTTTTACAACCCGCAGGTTCACTCCGTGAATTCTCAGAGGCATCTCCAAAGACGGTACGTCCCGCGGCATGACTTTGTACCTTGTCGTCACGATGCACGTGCCGAAGGACTGGATGACCTTGGTCAGCTTTTCAGATAATGTCTTTGCTGGGCGAGATGGCCCAAGTCGTTAGAGCGCGAATTTACTAACCGAAAGGTGGATGGTTCGAACCCGATATCTTCCTCTCGACTTCCCCTTTCTAGGATTGGGCACCCGGGCAGTATCCCGGCCCTCGTGCAATCTTCGGGTGGCATGGCAGTTAGGCACCGAAAGCTGGACGGGTTTTTCTTCCTCCCTTTCCAAAATGAGAACAATGCTGTCACCATATTCCAGAGTGACAAGACTCTCTTTCGGCAACGGAAACCTTCCAGCGTTCGTATCAGTATCCCATCGATGTTTGAAGTAAACAAAAATGGAGGGAGTGGTGAACTTTGTCAGGCACCGCTGATTGTAGGAGAGCTTTTGCAGAGCTCCCCATATACCCTCACATATCCACAAGTATTCGATTACGAACGGTGTATGATATTCTGGGGATGTACTGTTTTGCAAGTGTGTCGAGAAGAACTTATCGGTCGACAGAATCAAACGCACTTCTGAAGACAAGGAACACCAAGATTGTAGGATGCCTATTGCATGCCACTGCTGTAACAGAGTTTGAAGATGTGGTCCACACGACCCCTTCCCAGCCGGAATCCTGCTGACTGTCCTCGGGTCCCGTCTTCATGTGCCTTCGTAAGACGATGTACGATAATTGGCGCAAACGGTCTGGTTACACTGAGGCTCTGACTATTTACTCTCTTTTATTGCCATACTCACTGTGAGCGCCCGTTTTGGAAATAGGTGTGAGTGTCAACTTAGTCCATCCATTTGGGTCGATCTTTTTCCCCCATTTGAAGGGGGAGAAGTTAGACAAGCATGGCTGAGGATTTCACCTCCATCTTGAACAGAGCGGAGGGAGTTCATCAGGCCCAGCAGCTCGGTGACAGAAGGAATTCGCTTATTTCAAGTCCACTATCCTGGCCTAAGACTGTCACACTGTCATGGTGGTCGGTTTTCAATTATTCTGCGTGCCATACTGACTTGAACTCAGTTCCTGAAGGTTCAACCATGCCAGGAAGACCGATGTGGAGCAGTCCGACGAACAGGAAGTACTGCGAGTAATCGCAGCACGAGGTAGTCTGCAGGCAAAGTCCTACTGCCCGTTGTGATAGAAGTGTGAAGGTAGTAAAGCGTTTCACCCAGATGACCAGCATGTCCATATTAATGGAAATAGTGATGCTACCTTCCCCAAGGAAAGACGGGCCAGAAAATGTCGACCCTAGAAACTGCGCACTCCAATCGCCCAAAACAGTCGAAATACTTAGAACTAGAGTCTAGTGGTGATCAAAAGGCTCCCGCTGTGCACAGACACAAGGAGTAAAACACTAGTACCTTACTCCCCGCTTCAGGCTATTGGGTCATTGGCTCTAGGAAAGGACCTGAGGTAACCAAACGCTGCTTCGCCCTTCAGGCGTTGAGTTATAGGGAGGTGACTGCCGAACAAAACCCTACATCCTCCCACTGCCTTCTAAGTCAGACTTTGGGGCCAAATCTCACGGTGGGGTGCCTCAACCAAACCCCATCTCTCAACTTGGGCAACCGCAGAATATCGTTCGCCTTTGCAGCTTTTCGCTCACCGGCCTCCCCCCACACCATCTTGCCATCCATCAAATGATGCTGTGCGATCAACCGACCTACCAATTTCCCAGCCGTCGTCGAGGAAAGTAAACTTAAATAACAACTTGATATCTTGAAAGATATGATTCATGTTGCGACCTTCTATGTTCGCACCCCAGCCATTGTTCTGTGTCTGAACCGTCGTCGAGGAAAGTAAACTAAAATAACAACTTGATATCTTGAAAGATCTGATTCATGTTGCGACCTTCTATGTTCGCACTCTATGTCAAATTGGGCAACAGGCATCTCTAGCTGAAACCCTGTTTTCCGGAACTGTCGGTGCATATTGTGTCTCCGAAACACGCACACAAGACCCCACTTCGGTGAAGCGCGTCAAGCACCCTGGGATGTGCTCAATTGTTCCACATTTCACTCTTCAGATATCTGGTGGTCCTGACGCAATAGCTCGTGGTATCTACGGTGTGGGGTTTGCACTCATCTCGAAGGCTGAGAGCGCTCTACTGAACTGGATCCCAGTGAACAGTTGTCTTTGCGCTGTGCGGTTGTCATGCTCAATACAGGTCAATGTTGTAAACGATGTCTACGTGTCGCATCATCATACACCATCACTCTGACAGAGTTCCTCGACAATCATCCCAGTTTTCAAAAAGGTCGCAAGAACGTCGTGCGAAGATCATCATATCATCTGTCTTCAATGCGTCGCACCTAAGGTTCTCTCTGACATCATTTTGCGTAGTTGATTGATTATTGGGGGAGACGATTCTTGAAAATCAAGCCTGGTTTCTTCCTGGCTGAGGATGCATCCACCATATATTTACTTTGACAAGTTCTTGGACAGTGTCACTGCTTCGTACGTCCCACGTTGGTGGTTTTCTATCTGAAGGCTGCTTTTGACTCTGTCGAGTGTGAAAATCTTTGACAGTGTCTGGTAATCAAAGGTGCCCTTTCAAATCTCTATCTCTTTTGAGGGCACTGTATGTGAGCCCCTATGAGCGCATACGGGTATACCATAAGCTTCACCTTAGTCCACCACGTCCAATAGTGTAAGACCAGGCTGTTCTTTCTCTCCTTTCCTCTTCAAAATTATTGATGTGCTGCTTGACATCCTATACCTGCCTCTGAAACATCTGGGTCGAAATTCTCCTAGGACGTTCGCTTACAGGTACTGGGCATGCTGACGATATAGCTCTCCTTGGTTTAGATCCTCCCAAGATGTAAACCACTTTGAATAGCCTAAATAACGCTGCATGGTTTCGCCTGTGCTTCACACCTGCAAATTGTAAAGCGCTGCTGAAAGCTTGGCTGGGACCCACCACAAACCCTATGATCGCAGACGATCCAATCGATTCGGTAGACAAATTTGTTTACCTGGGTATTTGTATAAGTTCCAGTGGACTGACTGGAGATGAAGTTACTTGACTAATCGGGAAGGCCTTGAAAACTTTTGCCAACCTCCGGGACCCATGCCGCTGACATGAAGTCAGTTTGTATGCCAAGAGCAGAGTTTGCACCGCAGCAGAGCGATCCATATTAGTTTATGGATCAGAGACGTGGGCTCTATGCGCAGAGAGAACACTAAATATATTTGTGCTTGACCACTGGTGACTCGCGAGCATTGGTCAGGTATGGTGGGAACATCGAATTAGCAATACTGAGGTACGCCTGATGGTCCTGTGGAGAAGGAACTTTCCAGTGACAGATAAATCACCCACGCTTCATAGGACATGTATTCAGCATGCTAGAACGCTGTCTGCCTCGCAGTGCTCTTTTCAGCTAGCCCTGTTCTGAGTGGAGACGATCGAGACGTGGACAGTGTATGACCTGGCAATTGTGCATGGAAACGCTAACCAGTGAACTCAGTCAAGTCAATGACTGCCGCTTCTCTGGTTGGGGACCGCGGGACTCAACCCACTAATGGTTTATGGTGCTGGCGGACCTAGCCCAATCGCGCAGTCAGTGGCGCTTGTGAATCAAAGCTATCGCCTTCAATGTGTAGGTATCCAGTTCCCGAACTAAGTGAATATGCCATCGCATCCGAGGCTTGGCTGTATGCCCCACACTCTCACTTTCCCGTGATCGAAACCGTAGCAGCTGGAACCAGTGTACCCGTTACACATGTTTCTTAGCTGATAAGTTAAACTGAATTGACTTCACTCACCAGGCCTACTCTCCCAGGTGGAAACCCGGCTGAGCAACTGCAGGTGAGCAGTTGAATTGGTCTTATTTAGTCCAATGATTCAGGCACTCTTTGATTTCACAGAGGAGCTGGTCGCTATTATCTGTGATTGTTTTACTCACCGTAGGCCTTTATGGGCCCGTCGCGCGTATTAGCTGGAACGGCTTACGCAAAATCCCATACTTTTTCGCTTCCTCCATCTTATCAGCTTTATTTGTCCACCAGGCTGTCGATCAATAAAAACGTTCATTTTCGTCCGAAGTCTGACAGGTTGTCGGACAATTGTCGAGCAATTTTAGAATGTTGCCCCGATCAACAAGCCAAGCGCCTCGCACCTTGCAAGGTTGCGGACAGTATCCTCCACTAAGGGTTAACGTCACAAGTGCTGTCCGAATTCAGCAGGTGGCTTTTTTTAGTGGGAAAGCGAGATGTGTACATATTTCGCATCCTTAAAGACCACATGGAAGCAGCAGTAAACAAGCGCATGATCCCAGTCTACATAGGTGATCCAGAATGAGCAGCAGTAAGTAATTGACGGGCATCCTTAATGACCACATGGAAGCAGCAGTAAGCAAGCGCATGATCCCAGTCTACATAGGTGGTCCAGAATGAGCAGCAGTAAGTAATTGACGCACGCCGCCTGTAGCTAATAGTAATATGGTCTGTCTGTTGGAGGTCTGCTTGCGTTGGAAGGCACTTTTTGACCAAGTGACTTCGCTTGCTTTGGAAGTTTGTACTGCACAGAAAGTGGGTCCAGTTCATAACTGCAGAAGATATACACTGTTGTCTGCGCATACCAATTCCGGTCCTAAACGACCTTCCAATTGAGTTTCAGCTACGTGCGCATTCGTATCCCTGGCAACCAATACAATACGTGAACCCTTATCCCGCCGCCACAAGGCACTGCAAGACTGGATGGGTTGGAACCCTAACCTCTTGCTTGCAAATGAGCCGAGTGAAGTAGTGGATAAATTTGTCCATCGGGACAGTTGTATCTTTCCTGCTAGTGAAGCCAAAAATGATATTTCCCTCCGGTTTGGGAACAACAAAACAGCTTTCGTGAACCTGCGTCACCTGTGGCGTAGGTGTGACATCAGCTTGCCTGTTAATGATCAAGTTTGCAATGCTCTCATACACTCCATATTGTTACATGGGTCGAAAACTTGACCTCTGCCTTGAGGACGTCAAAAAACTCAATGTTTGACCGTCTTCGGAGCATTGTCCAAATCTATTGGAAGCTAGATCAGTAATGCTGAAGTACGTTGAATGGTTTTCTGGAGAAATAACTCACCCACAAGAGCTTAGCTCGTGACGACCCATAGGCTATGCTGGCTTGGTCACGTGATCTGTATACCAGTCGACTGGTTTACTCGGAAGGCGCAACGATACGAAGGACGAAGACGAGTCATGGGAGGTCAAGCAGTGAATTGACAACGAGTTATGAAAATCGTTATCAACGAACTCAGTTGCGCTGGTCATTGTCCCCTTCCTGGATGTAGACTCATCCGGGCCGAGACACATCAATGGCTAAATACTTTTTCAGATGACAGTGCGCGCATCCATCCAAGCTGTTGCCTCCAATGAATGGCTTCCCCTCCCGATAGTCCTAACGAAAGTCCACTGACACTTTCGTATTAATGCATCAATCATATCAGCTATCCCCTCCAGTGCGTACTTATCTACCCCTACCTCTCCAGACCACTGGCGAACAAAACTGGCAGCCTGGGATAGCTCCGTGATTAAGGTGCGACGGGATATCCGTGGTTCTAATCCAACACCAGCATAGCAACTGCTCCTACCTAGGCTTAGGCATTCAGAGAGTATCTCAGCCGTCATACTTTCTTTCGGTGGCATTGCAGGTATGTACCGAAAAGAGTACATCTTTATTTTTTTCTTGCCACTGTGCAACAAGTACATTGTGTTTAAAGCTGCTATTGATGTTGGTTTTTCAAGCTGGAAGTAACCCTTAAGTCAGGGCGCGATCTCCTGGCTATTGCGTCTTCCTCGTCTGGGCGGGGTAAACTATCATAATTTCTGGTTGCATGGCCGTTGTGCACCAAGGAAGCAGGTACTGAGCAGTTTTGTTTTCTTCTTTTGCATTATCCTTCGACGATGCGGTATTAAACCGAAGTTCTGGGGCTAATCCAAGAACAGCACTTCGGTGAGTTACGATTACTGTCAGACTCAAGTGCTCTTTTTGTTGGCCTAACTAGGCCAGTCTCCCTGATCCTCCTTACTCAATTCTTTATTACAGTTTTGGTATGTCACTCCGCGCACCTCTCCTTATTTTGTGCGTGATTGTTCTCATCATTTGTCTGCTGCTTCCCATCACGGTTTGGGAAGCATTTGTGGAACACTTGGAACACACTCTTGAAACATTTAATTGGCAGAGATTTCTCACCTCCACCACGCTTTACCGCCTCTTTGAAGCTGTGAGAACTTCTGCAGACCGGAATGGCTTCCTCCATCCGAATATGATCAGAAAGGACGCTGCAACAAGTGGCTTGATATACCGCGATCTCATACACGAAGTGGTTCGGCTTCATAGGAGCCAACGTGCCGGATTTGCTCACCTATCTCAGACGCGAATGAGACGCTTACCTTCGTCAAGTATGTTTCAACAAGCTTTTTCTCATTTTGGTTATACTGATAGGTGAAAGATCCGAAGCACGTCAGGCACTCTTGGCTGCGAGGATTCACCAAAACTCACGACAGTATTTGAAAGCACGAAAGCTGCTACAGCATGCTTTTCGACTGGACCCCAATAATCTTGATATCTTGATTGCGTTGGGTGAAGCAATCGAAGATCAGTGGAGAACGATGAAGCTGATCGATCGGGACAATGGAAAGTGTTATCCGAGTTCTTTGATGAATGTAAACGAGCAGGCCGTTGTCGAAGTTGACGATCTTTTATTGACCGCGGAACACCTCTACACACGTGCTCTGATTGTGGATCCGAAATCCAGAACGGCTGACCAATCCAAAGAACGTCTAATGCCACTGGTTGAAGAGATTGACCAACGGCGGTAAGCCACATAACGAGCATCAGTCTTACCTTTCGAAGTACCTATTCTCACGGCTCTGCTGTATATTGATTTTTCTACTTGATGTGCTCCGCACTTCGGGTGAAGCTTTTCGGAATATCACCTGATGTATTCACGTAAGTAGTGCTTAAGATGCGTAAGCCTTGATTGGGTTCAGAGTACACTAGTAAACGAGCCGATCGGGGATCGGAGAACGAGTCACATACGCTTTTGAGTGGTAGCCTTCTAATGACCTGGCAAGAGCCTCAGTAAGGGTCGCTTGTCAACCGCGCCTAAAGCATCAGTGAAGTCAGCAGGCATTGGCCCTTATATCCAGTGCTGCAGTCTAGTCTTACAACAGCGTCTGCCGTTGAACATCATCATCGACAGCACGTCAGTGTTCGACGCCGATGCCTCGCTGCAGCACAACCTAGATTTATTTTGAAGAAAAGAATAGAAATGGATAGAGAAGGGACTTCGTGCCATCCTACCACAATCACTCCATGGTCTGCATTTTCAGATACTTATTCAAGCAATCTGGATAGAAACTGACGGCAGGAACGCCACTGCCTGATTACTTACCATTCCTTGCAGCTTCTCCGGCTATACACACTAGGGATCACACAGACCTTTCTTAATCATTCTCATACCCCTCTGTCAGGTCAAAGGTTGACCACCACTCTGAACTGAACACGGAAAACAGCACCCCCTTCAGCAATCGATGGTTCTGTATGCGCAATACATGGCATAACCATCGCAGCTTCTGGTGCTGGACACATTTTTTTCGATTGAAGTCCCCGTCGCACAACCGAACATTCGTTTTCAAATTGCCTCGCTACAGATTTGCCGGCGACCAGCGATTGACCTTTCTCCTGCCGTGCTGCTGTTATCGCAGCCACAGGAATTTTCACAATCGGTTGGCCAACTCGGCCCACCATGGTGCCAGAGTACTTGGTTTTCCGAACTCCGATGAAGAGGAACGACGAAAGGTGTTTGACCATCACAGTATATGGGTAAATCTTGAGGCACGTTTGAAATAAGGTCATGTTCCTATAAGACCCCCGATGTTAAGACCAACTCCTCGTAAGAATGAGCTTTGACTCCACAAATTTCCTCAGATTGGATCAGGCGGCCTGCCATCAGAGCTAACGTGTCGCCAGGTGGTCCTGCGGAAAGCCTCCGCGACTCCTAAGCAATTCAGAGAACAATGGATCAGAGGTACTGTAGGAAATGCCTGGTAAACAATTGGTGGATTCATTATGGAATCACGCTTTGCTTGTAAAACGAAGGTCTCCAGGTCAACTAACAAATTTATCGGACCGGCCATCTCAGGTCGTGTAACTAATTGAAGAGATCTTTTTCACCCAACGCGCTTTATCAGTTTTGCATATTGGCCAAGATTTGTTGCTGGTTCTTGCGGACGACTACTTGCGATTGAGGAGTGAAGGAAAAACGAAAAATAAACAGGGCTTTGAGCCTTGGTCTCGAAATTCAGGGCACCAGTCGCATGTTCCTGTTGGGTATGGTTCACAAATTTTGTTGGTCTGTGTGAATTGGAAACTACTAAAATAGTTAGATCAGAGAGTGTATTTTAATGGAGATATCGTAAATGGAACCAATCGATACTGAAAAACCGAGAAACACTACAGTTATCGCATCCTTATTGGGAATCATCAGCAGTGCACATCTCGCAAAACTTCGGTAGGGTGTTTCAAACCAGCAACCCTCAGACTAGTAGTTTGAACGGTTAAGAGCAGCCGCCTGTGGGAGTTTCATGAGAAGCGGACTGCTGATGATTCCCTATAGGGATGACACAGCTGTAGAGTGCTGGCTTTTCAGCATAGATTGGCTTTAGTTACATGATGAAATACATTAAACTTTCCAAATACCTTCACACTGCCGACGGATGAGGTGGATTTTGATCCGCTTGAGTTTATATTTTACACCTGAATCACTTGCATGGAAGACTTTTCTTCATTGCCAATCGCAAACCGCCACGTGTCTGTCCGACTGATCTAAAGTTCACCTTCATCTACCTGCTAGATCAACCCGCCTTACTCAATTCACATTTAAATACTCTCCGATCTGTACCTCCTCCGCCGTCAGTCTCTGTGGTGTGAATCTTAGTTTTCGTCTAAGAACTTTGCGTTTTCCAAATCTCCCTTGTGTCTAGTGTCCCCTGCACGCCCCGTTATTGCCATCTTGGGCTACTGCCTCACATCCATCTCCGTTTTTTGATGTTCCGTTAATTTGTCGCTCGTGCTCATCAACTGCATCATTACTGAAACTAAGTGCTTTTCCTGTGGAATTTCGTTTTAACGTTAGACTTCTTGACCATCCTTTTAATAATTGCAGTTGCCTTTCTTTTCGCCCGGATGGCAGCTGTTCCATTCCACTCCTTGTTCAGAGAGACGGTTGCCGCCTTAATTGCAGTTCAATTAAACTCATTGGGCATCCGCTTTGCTGAAGCCACTATTAGCCCCATTTCGCGCTGCTCTTTGATCGGATCTCATCCTACTCTACTAATCATTTCTGAAACTATCCTTTTGTTAGCTGTTTTATGATGGAGTTTAAACCGGTACCTTTGGTTCCCGGTAAACAGTAGTTTTTGGGTGTCATTCAGTCCATGGATGGCAGTGAACTCAAACTTGACTACTGCTCCGTGCTAAATTTAATGTGAGGGTTCACAGCATTGAGATATTGATGGTGTTCGTTGACCTTATGTTGTGTCTTGACTTGATG
>NW_008752123.1:135421-210652 GCF_000715545.1 Opisthorchis viverrini
TGAAAATGCTTGGATGACACGTGATATCCCTTAGGAGTAATTGAAGAGTCATGACAAAAAAGGCTTTGGAAAAGACGAAGAATTCATATCCCGGTCATAACTTAGCGTAATCAAGCTTGCACTCCTCTGTTCGAACACCATGTCGAGGCTGTAACCGCCGAAGGCCGTTTTACTTCGCGCATTTACAGCAAACTACGATCATTGATTTCTAGCTTTGAAGGTAGTGGTAGTTCGCAGTATTCAACTGGGTTTAATTCAAAACCCTCAGATTCATATTTCAGAGCTCATTTTTTGAACCACAAACTCATGGAATGATCCTTCTACCGTGGTAATGTGTGCCTTTTTTTCGCAAATTCGAACCGTCCAACCAGTCTGACTTAAATAGCTTGTCAAGTCCGGATGAAAAAATCGTTCAGTTGTAACACCCTTTTGGTGTTTAACTGCCATGCCACCAGGGGGGTGCTGGGATACTGCCTGGACAGGGGAAGTCGAGAGGCAGGGGTCACGTGGAAGGGTCAGTGGCGTCGCCTCTCATACATGAAGGTTCATCATCATCATCATCATCGACAGCATGACATCAGTGTTCAACACCGATGCTTCACTGCCATACATGAAGGTTACACTTACATGATTATCCGTTTGTACTTTTATGCACGATTCAAACTTCCGTGGCCATACGAACTGTCTCGCACGCTGGTCGCCGATTTTCTACACTTCTGGTTTGCACACAAAAAATCATGTTTTCATCCCGATACGTCACCACGTGGTATGATGTCCACAGAAGTGAGAAATTCAGGTTATCACTAGCTAACACCTGTCACGGAAAATGTGATCTTTGTGAAGGTGTTACACTTATTCATGAGCTTGTTGAAAGGGATCTATCTAATTGTTTTATGAGTGTGGAGGGTGAACAAATTTGATCTGGCAACCACAGACAAGAAATGAACTAATTTGAATACTTAGGTTGCAAACAGAACCCTCCCTTGATGGTTTGCGTTCCACAAAGAAGAAGAATTGCTGTGTCAATTGAATTCCCCCCTAGCCATCTATTTGTCTCTTCCCTACGTTTGCTGGTACACTCGAGCGGTCTTGATACTGATGATACGGACCACCGATTGTTTCTTGTAGATTCAACGTGATTGATATGAAGGTCAAACGTTTCTACGAGGTACCAGAATCCAACCCGGGCCTGAGACAAGCCAAAATGGAACACTATTTTAAGCATGTCTACCATTCGAATGCTATCGAGGGTAACACGCTAACTCTCGCTCAGACTAGATCTATTTTGGAGACCCGATTGGCCGTTGGAGGGAAGAGTTTGATGGAACAGAATGAGGTATGACAGTTTACTCCTTACTAAATTACCTGCTGTATAATGTTATTCTTCAACCCACTGTGCTTCACCAGGCCGTCTCATATTTCGTTTGGTACGATATTCGAGATATTGCAGTATATTTTCATGGAGGAAACTGGAAGACTGCGCCTACTTACTGAGAAGGGTGAGACCGACTTGTGGGTTGTCGAATTTTTTCAGCAGCTTTATGAGTAGAGTGTCACGTGTACACCTGCTACCTGTGTATGTTGCCTTCCATCTTCTGCGTCTGTCGAGAAGATCGGAAGCCGCCTTTTCATGATCGTGTGATTTTTCATTGGGGTCGTTTACCTTCTTTATGGCTTTTCAACTTGTCAACTTCGGAGCTTATCATTACAATTCTCACTGGAGTCCAAACTCCACTCATTTTGTGTCTAAACTTCTGGGAATTGCTCGTTGTCGTATTTTTTTTTATTGTGAACGCTTCAAGTTAGCCGCCCCATTATTTTATGTTTGAGCGTCTCCGCCCATTCTCCAATACGTGTTCTGATAAAGGTCGACCAATTCACTCAATAGCAGGCGTTTACTAGCGTCGTACCTTTCGGACGTTTTAGTCAATCATCTCCAATAGGTCAATCAAATTTCACGCTATCTGATCACACATTCTTATTGAAATGTCACCTCAGTTGTCAGTGAATTTAATTGATCTGTCTTCTCATTCAGGTGCTTGGTCTGGATGCTGCTCTGCGTTACATGAATGCTACCTTGCTCCGGGGAAAGTCCAGGCCAGTCACGCTCGACATCATTCTTGAGCTACATAAGCTAGTTTTAGCTTATGTGGATCCCAGTGAGGCTGGACGTCTTCGTCGGACGCAGGTAAGCCTCGTTGCTCTATCCAAGAAATAACACCAAGGAAGGTAGTTGACCTCTTCTGAGGGACTATCTCTCCAAAGGAGAATTTGTCCGCCCCATGTATATCCATCCTCAATTACGTTTGTTAGGTTTCCCGGTGTAGTTTGTTTGGATCGATTATCTCCTTATAAGTGTTCGGTGAAACTCGTTTACCGTATCAACTATCCTGCCCTCCACCGCCATAGGTGTTCATCGCTGATCACCAGCCCCCTCCGCCTGACGCGGTTCCGCAACTCATGTTGGATTTGATTGATTGGCTAAATTCAGAGGAGTTGTTAGACGTGCATCCGATTGAACTGGCCGCACTGGCACACTGGAAACTAGTCTACGTACATCCGTTCTACGATGGGAACGGGCGAACTGCTCGGTTGCTCATGAATTTCATCCTTATGCGTGCCGGCTTGCCCCCAGCGATTATCCGCGTTGAAGATCGTCCGGACTACTATGAACATTTGAAAACGGCGAACGACGGTGATGTACGACCTTTCATCCGTTTCATCGGTGAGTATCCTTGTCACTTTACCGTTGTGTCTATTGTGATTCAGCCATTAAATTCTTCATCGGTGTCGTCCACGAAGTGCGACCTCTATGCAACGACGGCTGCCTCGCCAGAAGGCACCGGTTGATACCATTTCATATATCGTACTCCATTTGGGAGAGTAGAAGTGCTCTGAACCTACTCATCTCAGCTGATTCAACAGGAATTGTTAGAACTCGACTGAAAATTCATAACGTATCTGAGGACCCCTTAATCAATTTCCTGCTTACACAAACGTACCAGGGGATTCTTTCATCCTGAGTGTCTCTAAGATTTGCATTCTGCAATGTTCCTGCGTTGATAATCTTAACTTCTCCGCTCCTTGTTTTTCCTCCGCAATGTTTTCTTTTTCAGTGGAACAACAACCGGTTTTCACTCTAGGTTCTCGCATGAACTTAGTCGTCGATTATGGTTGCCATACTCATTGTCAACACCAAGGTGGCAAAATGCCCAAGTCCAGAGGGACAAGCGCTCCATCAATAGAATAGTATGCATTTTCAGGGTCATCCACCTAAGTTGGAACAATTATGGTTGCCATACTCATTGTCAATACCAAGGTGGCAAAATGCCAAAGTCCAGAGGGACAAGCGCTCCACCAATAGAATAGTATGTATTTTCAGGGTCATCCACCTAAGTTGGAACAAAGCTTTTATTTGCCCCTCAGGCCACACCACTTCTAAAACAGCCTTGCTGTAAGCATGCACGATTATAATACTCTGAAGTTCAGGTCAACCCGACCTCTACATAGTAACACCCCATATGCAACAACCTCCTTTTTGGACGATGGTCACTGTCCAAATAGGTAGGGTCTAATGACAGCCAGCCGCATTTAAGAGGACGGTGTAGTGCGTGAATTTCGAGTAGACAGTGGAGTAGCGGAGGGGCTAAGTACTTAGTTTAGTGGCAGTTAATCCATCTGTTACTACAGGATTTAGTTTATCCGACTCACTCACTACCGACATCTGTCAACAATCTCAGTTCGACCGGTTGATCAGTCCGTCTATGGGAAATGATCGTAGTACATTACTGAGGGCTGGGTTTCTTATGCTCGGGAATACTGTCGGATCAGCTGTTTATTCCGACAGGCAAAAGTGAAATCTGGACTGACTTCACACCCCCTGACGCGTTCACTGTCGCATCCCAGGTAGTCACAAGAGAAGCACCGATTTGCCGCTGTTAAACGTCTCTATTAAGCAAACCACGTTTTTATCACTATACCGACACTTCCTCGACTCTGTTTCCATCTCTGTACTGGTTGTTGGTATCCGCTTAGTTGTCATTATTTCAGATCTTAAGCACCGATATGCCGCTGTAAAACGTCTCTATTAAGCAAACCACGTTTTTATCACTCTACAGACACTTCCTCGACTCTGTTTCCATCTCTGTACTGGTTGTTGGTATCCGCTTAGTTGTCATTATTTCAGATCTTGCTGTTGTCTGTGTCATCTGGCTGCTGTTTGTTCTCCGATTGTTTATAAGCGAGGCGAACCTTGCTGACTGGATGACCTTAGCTTGCGTTGACCTTCAATCGTACGTTTTGAAATATCCGGACGATTGGTTCGCATAATTTTAGCTGTGTTCGAACGGCTATTTGTTCATCGTGTTGCCTTAAAAATCAAATTAAATCACAGCTGTAGCGCCATTTCGATGCCTAGCTGCCATGCCTACGGAAGGAGGAATGAGGAGTGGGATACTTCCAGCTTACCCAAACGTAGACAGGAGAAGTCGGGATACTGAGGTTGGTTTCCACCCACGGACTCTCCGGTTCGTAAGCACCTTAACCACTGAACTATCTGGAGCTCTCCATCGCTTCCTAGCTTGCAGCTTTGGAAAAACGTCCATTTGTGAAAGCTTTATGCGGGTCAGGTAGTTGGGGCGCGCTTTGGTCGTAATACTTCTTCCGAGCTGACTACCTCAGCTGCAATTTCTCAGTAATATGTGCATTATCCGATGGCTTAGACAGAATAGCTTCTCTTATAATGAGTGGCACCGTACGACGCTTTGTTCGGTTAAACATTCTTTGGACGGACTTGTGTCCGATTTTTGCAGCTGGAATGCCTCGAGGATCTACCAACCCGAAATGCGGGACCTGAATATCGAGCCAGTGTCATGATATGCATTTTCATTTTAACCGTTAACTACTTTGCCATTCAGTCGGCTGTTGTGCGGGTTGCTAGTACGATGCTCAAATCCCTACTCTCAACTGAATTTTCAAAACTCCTCACTTGCAAACTGCGGCCTTTTGTCTGAGTACCGTAATTCTGAGATACTATGCCTAACAAATTGCAAATGCATCCGACTGACGGCTACTGTTATGTTGGTGGTTGTCAGCGCCTCAACCTCAACGTAGTCAGTTCTCTGTGGGTCGATATCGCTTCTGAGCAAACACAAACAAATACACCGTAACTATTTGACAGGACCGAGTGCACTTCTCGCGTTGGTTGATCGCCTCTTCCGAGTGCTTCTGGTGATTGCTCCGCCTAACCCAAACTGCATTATATACTTCTCTATTTAGTGGTCACACCTGGCTATTGAAACAGTTTCTGGGCTTTGAAAATGTTGATGTTGACACCGTAGTGTCAGAGGTAATTCCGTCATCAGATCTGGTGTCAACTTCCTCAGTATCACCATACGACCGCCCTTAAGCCGCACGTTCTGTTCCACTGATAATTGGTCGCGATCGTTGCAGAAAACCTTCGCGTACTCTTAGACCGTTGCTTTATTTTGTGAGTGGTCGCTTTTAAGCATTTAAGTCAGCTCTTCCATGATGGGGACACATTTGGTTGTCTCCTTGAATCTTGAAAAGTTAGCTTGGGTCATTGTCGTGAAGTCTGCCTTGTATACGAGTTCGAATTCTGGAGCTCTAACCTATTGGTCCGAACACCGCTATCCGTTCGGCTGAATCACCTCGTCATTGTGCACTTTTTTTTACAGAATTCGGAAATCAGTTTTCGTTCCTTTCCTGTGTTATTCTGTGGATATCCTCTGTAGTGCTACTTCCCTCGGGATAGTCCGATTCTCCTGCAGCTAGAGTACTCCCTTCGTCCCTTTTCCGTGGGCCGTTCGAGTGCCTGCACCCGCATCACGATCGAAATTATAGTTCAGGTGCAGTACCCTTTGGGTGTTTGATGTGGAACAGGTTACCAGGTTACCCAAACCTATACAAGATCTCTGATGTGGAACGGGTTACCAGGTTACCCAAACCTATACAAGACAGGTCGATATGCTGCAGTTGGGCTTGAACCACGAACCCTCTGGTGAGCATATCGGCGCCTTAACTACTGAGCTATTTTGGCTTGATCACAAAATGTTATTCAACAACTTTCTTCGAAAACTTTCCATACTTGCCAAAATTGTGCATGTATTTGCAACCGTCGAGTCCTCCTCTTCATTATTAATCAAAATAGATAGTGTTTGCGCATTTAGGCTTTGAGAACATGGGACAGTTAATGAGTCGTCACTGGAGGCGTCGAGCAAACTGATCACATCGCTCAAGCGTGAACATGTTCGCCTGTGCAGACGTGAAAATTCAGATGAGTCGAGCATATGCCGGTTGACCACCTCCGTGTGGAACGCACACCGGATCGTGTTTGAATGGAACTGTTTGCGTTGAATATTCCGGAGACTCTATTTTAATCCTTTGACAGCTTACTGTGGTGTGGTGGCCTAGAATCTGCACTTGTTTTGAGCTAGATAATGCAGGTACTTTCATGGAACATGCTATATTATTACACATTCCAGTGGATTAGGATTGGGTAGCATTTGTGAGCGTTGTGAATTCTCCCTGAGAGGCCAATGCCTCTTCGAATTTTGCAGCTTATTAGGCTACCTTCGATTTTCATGATCCAACCGTGAAGTAAAACCTGCGCAACTTTGTCCCTAGTTGTTTCGTAATAGTGTGAAGAATGCTAATTTTTACCAGTAGTTTCTAACATGGTTATCATCTTTCCACATTGTAGCCACTTGCACAGAACGCACTATCGACGAATATCTGAATGCAGCGCTTGGAACAACAGCTGTTTCCGGGACTAAGCAAGCACCGCGGATTGAATCGACCCTGCCATTAACCACAGACTACGCCATCCCTGCCGAATGTCTGGATCCGTATCACATCAGCGAGTGGCCAGGCAGCCAAGACCCATCGACTGACAAGCACGACGACGCTCAGGTTAAAGACACCCCAGTTCTACCATCTGTTCCGCATCGAAAGCCTTCACGAAGGTCTTCTATCACTGATGACATGTTACCCAGTGTCATATATCTGGGTGGATAGAAAAGACTTTGCTCATCAAATCAGCCC
This sequence comes from Opisthorchis viverrini, assembly GCF_000715545.1. NCBI lineage: Eukaryota > Metazoa > Platyhelminthes > Trematoda > Opisthorchiida > Opisthorchiidae > Opisthorchis > Opisthorchis viverrini. Next base: position 142,484 of record NW_008752123.1, read on the forward strand.
GACTTCGCGGAGCTCGTTTCCGCCATGTGCCTTCTGCTAACTGTGATCCACTTTGAAGCAGCAATCAGATATTTACTGCTCCGTCTTTCACCGCGGCATTTTAGACTTTTCTCCTTTTTTCTATTTTTCCCACGTTCCACAATCCTTTTCCTTCGTTCCTGTGCACCACGATTATCAAAAATCGAATTAATCTGAATTAAACCCACCCAAATCTGTTTGTATTATATTGTTTTCTGTTCAGATACACAACTTTTTCAGGTCTCAGACTCTGTTTTTGGTGTCTTCATTAGTTTGCATCTATGCAACCTCAGCATTTCTCTCCACTTATTTCACTTGTGTTTCAGCTTACACTCTCTTGTCGATGGAATCATTAATCGCGCAGCCAACTTCTGCCGAGTAAATTAACCATGTACGGCGTGAAGGAACAGGTAGAGAAGTTTCGTCGCCAACTTCGGGCTGTTCACTTCGCATACGATGTGGATTTCCAAGGGTAAGAGTGTCCTTCCTTTGTTTGATCGTTTATGTAATATTGAACTCCCAGGGTCTTAGAGCGGAGTTTTTTTAAATGTATCACTACTATCCCAACTACACCCGTCTTTCCTAAGAATCGCCTCTGGAGAATCCAAAATGGTCTTTATGGAGGTGGAGTCAGCATTCATCGTGCTCCACTTTCGTTGCCCTGTTGCTTGGTCCATTACAGCGGAAAATCGCACCGTTTCCTCATCACAAGATTACATTACTACCCACGACTGAGCTTACAAATAGATTTACCCTTTCTACAAACCAATTTCTCCTCGAGGTGCGCTGTGCCAAAATGTACCATTGAATAGTTTTCCGAAGGTCTCATTCTACTGGAGGTAGTGCGGGACTAGTCCATTGGGCGAATGGTACTGCCTAGATGAGGTATTAGCTCGAGGTAACACATCAGTTTGATCGCGAACCTAGTGACCAGCATCTCAACTGCTCCTCTGTAGGCTTTGGCAACCAGGAAGTATCTCAGCCCTTGTGCTTCTATCAGGTGGCATAGGAGCTATGCACTGAAAGAACGTTGCAGCCGATTATTATTAGTAGTAGTATAGATGTGGTATATCTGTCCAACACACATATTCATCCCTATCATCGACGACAGTACACCAGCAATACATACTGATGCTTAACTACAATATGATAATGAGAAGAAAATACCCAAATCAAGTGGAAAAACAAAAATAATTTGGAGGGATGCCTGCAAAATTTCCTGGTGTCCCTAGAGAAACCGATCAAGCACAAAGTGCTTTTATTTTCAAACGGCGCTAAAACATATCTGACACAGCCAGGTGGCTTTGGTGCAATCGGTCCAATATCCTTTGCGAGCGTATTCTGGAAATCCTAGTTGAGAAATGATTGCATGCTCGCCGTTTACTTCGGCTACTTGTCATATCTCATGAGGTTTATGACCACCTGCGGGGAAAATCACATAGGACGTACTAAGATCTTATGTTTGACCGCAATCACTTCCATTGAGCGCCTACATACCGTCGCCTCAGAGTCACAAGAATTTTGCCAACAACAGATTTGTGTGGAGGGCGACGCTTCCTTCGGTGAATGATGAATTGGATCGCGCGGTCCCAGCCACAAAATAAGATTGTTTGTTGCCCAGGCCTAGAAAGAAGCAGTCGAGATGCCGCGGTTGAGTTCGAACCACGGACCTTCCGATCAGCAGTTTCACGCCTTACTCACTGTACTATCTCGAACTCAATAGCACGCTCTTGCCCCATCACCAGTCCCTTTCGGCGACCCAGTCTCCTGGCTAGATAAGCATCCCCATAAGCCTGTATTCGTTTCCATGGAACCGCTCGCCGTATCATAAATCTAAAATTATGTATCTGTCCCTCTCCTTATGACGGCACTCGAACCGCCGCGTTGCTCACCACTAAAGTTTTACTCCAGGCGATTCAGCATCCTGACCCGTAATTTATGTTGAGCCCCGTTTTCCTGTTATCTTAACCCTTTGGAGTGAAAGGACGCGTCAATGGAACAGTGAACAAATTTTTTATCTCATTTTTATCTCATTTTAGGATGGTTCTGGGACAACCAGCATTTTCCTGTTATCTTAGCCCTTTGGAGTGAAAGAACGCGTCAGTGGAACAGTGAACAAATTCTTTATCTCATTTTTATTTCATTTTAGGATGGTTCTGGGACAACCAGCTGCTTTTATCAGTTTCTACCGACGACTTCTGTGCGATCACAGCACAAAATTGACGAAGCACTTGGTCGACAAAGGGTTCGGTCTCTTAGGTACGTGTACTTGGTTGAGACTGAAGACCGTTTTAAGATTCCCTCTACGTTTCGCAATTTTCACTGCTTGCCGATGTGATCTTACCCTAACCCAGTCGTGTATATTGTGTAGGGTTTTTATGGCTCAGATCGTGCAAAAGTTCGATTGCTTGTCTGGTGAGCCGGAAAGTTTGGTTCCAAACATTTCACCCGATATCCGGTAGTGAGTTTTGTGGGGCGGGGAGAAGGTAACGCTAGGTTCACTCTGCGGGAATCATAAAAATGTATATCTGGACTGCGGTGACCTTTCTTTAGTGCAAACACTCGTGGGCACCTCTCCACAACAACATTCTGTCTCGTCATCATCATCGCTAACAGCAATACTAGCACTTCAGTGTCATACAACCAAGTCAGTTTGTTTGAATGGAATCTTTTAATGGAAACAAGATAAAATCGGACACGGAAGGAGGATAGCCTTTTATTGCGAGTTTATTTGTTAGCAAACACGAAGTAGGCAGTTACAAGCCATCAGACGCGAAAGTAGACATCTCGTATGCACATAGTTTTTTACGCGTTCTCATGAACTTTCCTGGACATTCATTGACTATTACACAATAGTAAACGAGCACTGCAAAGCGGCTCCACAATTTCCACCATAAACTTCACCTTCCGTCAGATGCGGGGGCGGAGTTTGGACACCAGACCATAGACTACTCGCATGCTTCATCGACAGTATACACCGCTGCAGAGGTAGCCTGTCACGAACACTTGAGATTCCCACACGTCCAACACAGTCATAACCTGGATAGAAAATGACAGCCACTGACCTCAGCCGGATACAAGCATTGTCACTTGGGACCCCTCCTTGAAGGCGAAAGCATCAATGTCCGTCATTTCCTTCTGCCATGTGCGATTTTCGTCCACCTCTAGGTTTTCGCCACTCCGAGTTAGGCATGGAGAACAGTGCTACTCTCGGTAAAAGGGTAATACGTAATCCGTGACCCAGCAGCCTTAGCGTGCATGTTTGAACGCATTCCTTGAGTGAGGTAACTTCTTCTGTGTTAGGGATCCGTCCCCTAATCAGTTCGCTGCAGATACACTGATTCCAACCGAATCCAGCTATTGTTCTGAGACTCGGTGGTCAGGTGCCTGAAAACATCTCAGTTCTGCTTGAATTGTTCAGTTCTTGCAACCGCACAACAATACAGCCTGCACCGCAGTCTGATACATTCTTCCCGGTGATACGACTTTCTGACGACACAATTTGCGTTAATGGACAAAACAATCCTGCTGTCTGAGATTTGTGCGCTGACTTCGTCTGTCACACTACAATTAATCGTTCACCGTGAACAGCTCGGAAACGTTATCAGTACATCCAGATCCGTGAGCTTCAGTCACATTTTGCTTTATTTCACCACACTGTGGGGAAATGTGAGCGTGTTTAGTTCTTTCGATCTAACTCGCCATCAACTGATGTTGAACGTTCCAACTTTCTTTGGGTTTATCGCCTCGTGGATGCTTCGATAAATAGGCTTTCAAGCTTCAGAAGAACAACTCGTAGTTTAAAGTCTCGAGTGCTCAACAATGTTCCCCGCTACCGAACGTCGAAAGCAATAGGTGGTACGTTATTTCTGGTCTCACTCATGCTCAGTGCGGATTTCAGTTGGTTACCAGTCGCTCAAATATGCCTCGACGGGACCACTTGGCAAAGCTGGCCTTGATCGGTTTAAAGTCTGATTACTACTCACTCGTCGGTCAAAGCATCATTTCACTTGCGATTCAGCTGTCTAATCTCATTCACCTACAAGTTTAGAAGTATGAATGAGTACCGGGGAAAGGTGGTCAAAAACAGCCCCTCACCAACACAATGTCTCTCGGAGAAGCTACTTTCTGTAAAATTTGTCTTCCCCTGGTCCTCATAGAACTGTAACGATGTGGTCAAATCGAATTCAAAATGTTCTACTTCATCTTAACCATTATTTGCTGAAAGTTAAGCTGATTTCATGGATGCCAGGGTTAGCAGTAGTCCGGGAGCGGCGTTTCAGTGTCCATTTCTGGTTCAAATCGCAATCTTATTTAGAAAGAAGTGCTTCGGTGAAGGGTACTTAAAAATGTAGATTTTGAGTGTCTCATTATTGCTAGCTCGGGTGGGTCGGTCAGATGATGGCTAATCTGTTCGCGGATCTTGGCAACGCGTTTTGGTTTGTAAAATGGAAAATCTATTTGTTATTCAGTCAGTATCGTTGCTTATTGGTTCCCGATTCACATCTGTCCTATAGGTTTGACGGATGATCGCTTAATGGAGTCCCTTTACCGTATCATGCGAGATTTGCTCAACACACGAGCCCCGATTACATTGGCGCAGTTTTACAGTCCTGGGTTCAAGGAACGGAAACTGGAAATGGCATCCATGTTGACCGAGCGCTTGTGTTCTCTTCTCCCTACAAAGCTTTCTCAAAAGCCAGGCCCTCAACGCCCAACCAGCACAAGCGGTAATCCTAACCGTGTCATTGAAGTTCGCTCTTTGCCCGTCCGTGACTACGTTCAGAGGGTGCGCAAGTGTCACTCAATCCCTCAGGTGTTACCTGACGTTCTCCTACCTACCTCAGACCCCACGGTAGATTGTGCTCTTGACCGCGTGACCATCAAGAGTTCAGACGGCATAGGTCGTTTGCTTGATGCAAGACAATCATCACATGCTGAAATCGGTTCGATCGCCTTTCCTGAATCACGTGTTGCAGGAGACTGCAACGATACCCTTGGCAGTCAGTTCCAGAAACCGGAGGTTACCTTCGATACCCATGTGTGGGGTGAAGAATCTCACAATCAGGTAACTCAGCCGAATTTCGGTGAACGTTGCAGTCCTGGAAATCGAATAGCCAAGCAACAAAAGAATCAATGTTCCACTGTGAGCACTTATCCTTTTCACTCCTTTGTTTTTCATCCTTCAATGTCTTAACTATAGCTCGTATTCCGATTATATGAGTATAAAATTATACTGAGCATCTTCAACGGTACGTATTTCTAACAAAAACTAGGCTCCTTGTTTTGGGTTTGGCTTGTACTTTCATCCAACTTCGGTCAATCTCCTATGAGTATTCATAAGAAACTGAGTGTTATTCGGGGCAGTTCAAACAGATCAGCGACACATTGCTCTAGGAGATTGTATCTTTCTATCTACGTCATCAGTTGGCACCTAGATGCTTGAAAGAAGGACTCAGTCATAGGCTCTGTCATTCCTGATTACTGAATGGGTATTAACAGATACTGCGTCCTAAACGAACGAAACACTTTAAGGAGCTGCAAACTGCTACACTGTTAATTTACGATATGTTACAACCCTAATACTTGCTTCTGGTGCTACCTCGGTTGACCGCGAAACTTTGTCAAAGCTATCTACGTAGGCGAGCAATTTAACCATTAACTGCTCCACTCTGTGCTTCAGAATTCTCTTCTATTTCACGGGCTTCTGCCGAACAAATATGCCTAGTTTTTAAGTTACTCTGTCTCCAGGTGTTAAGGTAGTCCTGGCAGTTGTATAGGATGTGTACTTTGTTTTTATCTATTTGGTACATAAACGGACGCGATTCCTCAATGCTTCTCGATTCATCAAGCGACAAAGTCCGGAAGCCGTTCCTCTCACCTGATTAACAAACTGCTAGACGAAACAAAATGGCAGCTGATAGTCCCGGTATTAAAGGGACGCACTGTACACCGTACAGGTCAGTTCTCTGAATGTTTTGACTTCCACTCGGAGGTTCTCCCCCACTATCAAAATCTCAGGTGCCGAGCCTTCTCTAGCTCAACAGTGGTTGGAAACATGCTAAAACATGCGAAACATGCTACTCGTGAGTAGCAGAGATTACTCGCATTTTTTGTTATTCGCGCGACTGGTCTGAGAAACAGTTATGTGCACCTCATTTTATCGCCCATAGTTTCACTATCACTATGCCGTAATAAAGTTTTATCTAAGTAGGCGCGTAAATGAAGAACAAAATAAAGTGGCAAATACATCATATGGTCATTCACAACGACCATGCGGAAATTTAAAAATTGGCCGCTTCGATTTTGCTATCACTCTGAACTGATGGTACGCTGACGACCGTGCCGAACTTTCATAGTCCGTCTCCTCGTTAGCCGAATTATCCCCACCCGCCGTTTGACCGTACTTCTTGGTTGAAGATGTGACATTTACTATTGGCGTTAGCTTTCTCAGGTGATTTCAACGGCTGCCAACGAGGTGAACTATGAAAAGCGAAGGATTCAATCCATGTTAAGCGCGCTATCGGCAGTTCCCAGCTCATAAAACACCACGGCACTTCATCTTCTACAATCCAAGATGCCCAAGTTTACAACTCATGCTGTCAAGAATCGAATGAATGCGATCTGAAGGAACACCTGTCATTACATGAATTGCCTCGTCATAGCCATCGCATGATCTGGTATTTCATCGCGTCAGTAGGCATATGATGACCGCCTGAAAGGGAACATACATCAGAACGTCTTTAGCTACCGAAAATCAGTTGAAGTACAATCGTCATTCGCCCTTGAGACATTGAGAATTAGCTCTAGAAGCATCGAAGGGTACGGAAGGGTCTCTTTTTTGCATCGAAGGAAAACATCCGTGCTCTCATTGAAGCTCCCAGTGGTAATGATGATTTCAGTCGTCATACACTGAACAGCTTTTTCGAAACTGCCCACCGTGTTCTCATTGGAATACTGTCACGCTCATTACACATCTGTTGTCTTTGTTGTGGCTTGCAGGCTTTTGAATACAGAAAATGTACTATAACTATAATGGCTTCTCATCTACTCATCCAATTTTACTGTGGGCTAAAATGTTTCGTCGGAATCTGAACCTGCCGATGGCTTCCTTATTGCAATTTAAGGCAACACGTTCGATTTCAAAACCGTCATCGCTTTGTCTCTCTTCGTCACCACGGCATCTGGACTTTGGCAGTGATTGATAGGGGAAAATATTAACCAGGGTCCTTAAACCTCGACAAAAATATATAGCAAAACGTTATCAGGAGAACCTGATGTTGACAACAGTGGTATTGGCTGCGGACTTCGCCATGGTGGAGGGGTGGCTATCGGACATCTAAACTTCGTAAACCACGTGAAGGAACGGCCAAGATCCGTTGATTAACTTTCCTTGCTTCGATACTAGCTCTTGATATGTCCAGCCTGCATCTTATTCCAGAATGTGAGTAGAACTACAGGAAGGTGAACAACGTCACGTGTGATAGCGTGAATATTTTTCACAACGTTTCACTTTTTGCATTGAATTTTCTGTCCTACAAAATCCAACATTAGGAATAATGATATGACTTACGAATTAGTTTTTACGTATGTGCATACAGCATTGTTGCATGTTGTGACGAGGTAACAGACAGAAAACCTGTGCATTCACAATTAGTTTGTCCATCATCAGATCGCGGAGCGGGTAAATAGGTAAATGAACGACTGGACGATTGATTGACACGATTTGTGGGCTGGGTTACATTTATCAGTTTGATGACTCGGCGGGAATTATTGTGTGCGCGGAAACCAGTAACAGTGTCACGTTTAAACTGTTGAGTTGGGCTGAAGGCCAATAACGGGTGCGGTGGTGGATTGAGTAAAACAGTGGAAATTGAATAACACGCGGTTGACCGTTTTGGTGCCATATTCGTGTCGCCGGTTGGACGTAATCGTACTGTATCATGAGGAAACTCGCAATCCGTCTATTTTTTTACATTTCCTCGGAGACAATGAGCATCGCTTATTACCCGAATTCGAACTGTGAACTTGTCAAAAGTTGGCTACAACAACATCACACTATAACACGCCAATATACTTCACCCGACCTCAAAGGAAGTAAATCTACGCGACTTATGAAAGAATGTCTGGGTTTAGTAATAAGCCTCAAGTACACAAAGTGAGCGGCTTTGAACTGCCAATGCTGAGTGGCTTTTTGGTTCACCTTCCGGTTACCTCACGATTTCACACAGACACCTGATTTTTATTTGCTTTTATTTTCATCTCAACATTTGATATTTTGAAGATCTGGCGATCAATTTCTTCCGATTGCCGATTGTCTCAGATCTTGACTTACCGGTTGAGCCACCCCCCTACATCGTCCGCTATCATTCGACGGGTTTTTTACTTCAACCTGCTCTTCAAATCACTCACTCACTGAGGTCGCTCCTGTCGCCTCTCTGAGATCGAGATAAGTCAGTGGTTAAAATGCGAAGTTACTGATCGAGAGGCTCGTGGTTCGAACCTAACCTTAGCATGTCAACTGTCCACGCTTGGACAGACTGGCGCGGTCACGGTCATCGTGTTCCTTTCGGGTGATATGGTATCTACACACCGAAATCGTGTGTGTGGCTGATTGATTCTTTGCCTGTAGGTTCTTGAACAGGAAAAGCTCGGACGACTCCTTTGTCTTTCATGTTTATATCCTGTGAATCCGTTTTAAGGCCTTAATCCTTCCACCATTTCCAGCAGGATTAAACACATGTAATCTGTGCATCCTCTATGCCTTATGTATCTTTTCTGAACTCACCAAGTCACAGGTCAATGTGTATTTTCCTTCCTGGTGCGCAACTAGGTTATGTTAGAAAAGGGGTATCCTCCAGTAATTTTCTCCAGGATTCGACCTTCCTTATTTTCTTGTCACTGTGTAGCACATTCGGCAACCACTAGAATTTTCGATTGAGATTTCGTCCTGTAAGTGAAATCACTCTCTACTGAAAAGCCAAGTACGGTACTGTACTGTGCTGTACTGTACTATACTGTACTGTGCCGTATGGCTGTGTATCCTTAGTGGGAATCACCAGCAATGCACACCTCACGAACCTCAAAGGAGTTTCGCATCTGCAACCTCTGCGTTAGTAGTTCAAGCACTTAGCAGTTCGGTCACGAGCGGCTGATCAGAAGTGCAATTAACTCACACAGGATGTAGCATGCATGTAGCCATGCATCTTTCAATCATGGAATCCACATCACGTGGTCACTTGTAGACTGGTTCTTCATGTTTAGTTGGTGGTCCGCTCGCCGAGCTTGGCAGTTGGATTGCAAACGTTTCATCACCGGTCGAGGTGACGTCCTCAGTGCAGGATTGAGTGGGTCTCATGTGTTGACTTCTCCAATGGCGTTTCACTCGTCGTGCGAATTATTTTTCTGAGCTGCTTATCAGTTGCTATGGATAGATTTGGTATACCGGATCCGTGTGCCAACTAACACGATACAGCGCATCACGTCTATCTTCTCTTCATGGAGCCTTCATAAGCATGCACTACTGGTGAACATTCCGGCTTTCTAAGCTACTTCACTGTCACTTTGGTCAATCATTTATTCAATATTACCAGTTAATTTTCAACAGAATTTGGTTAGGGTTATGGGATATATTTTAATGAAAGCGTCAGACCATTCGATTTCTGTGCATTCCGTTGATTTACTCCGCCAGATGTTTTCGGAATTCCTCAACTAGCAGACACCGTCTCTTCCTCAAATATTGACGTTTAGCTATAAAACACTGCTTTCTAAGCTTTCCCGAAGAAAGCTGAACAGGCTCGGTCCTGTTGGACTGCTGGTTACACTAAGATGTGTCATACATTCAGGTACGTGACAGAAGGCCCTTGTCAGTCCTTTCACAGATATCCATTCGTCGCCATGTTCGCAATTTAGTTGCCATTAGTACTACTGTTTCATACCTTTGTCGCCTGAAACTTATGGTATCCCATTCTCCTGTTCGTTCCCAGTTCTCGGCCATGATTGATTCTGTCGGACAAATGAATCAATCTCAACGGTTGCAATCGGAGTGTAGCGGTTATTCTATGCCCTATGCAAAAACTGGCAACTCTTATTATTTGCTGAACAGCAATCCACGACCATATTGCTGCAGTAGCTCGGTTCCGAAGACCGGAAAACCTGTCCCTCTCAGTAACAACCGTCCACCTGTCAAGCGGACCACTCTGGCTGCGCGTACAACAGTCAGTAGTACTCCTAGCTCTAGGATGTCGTCGTCCTTGCATCGTTGGCCTTCTGGACAACACCCACCTACCGAGGACGAACCTGAAGCTCCAGCGATGACGTCGCCTCGTGATCCAATGGAGGAAATTCTAACCTCTCTTTCAAAACTGACTGGTAAAGTGGATACCATGTTGACACGTTTGACCTCCTTGGAGCTACGACTTCCACGGGTGGACCGTGGCCTGAGCACTGCTCGTTTTTATGAGGTAAATTCCTTGGCGCTCTTCGTGTCATCGAGTACTCAGAACAACTGCGTTGATAGTTGACGATACAATATATATTCGGGTTCCGTTGTCCGGTAGGTGTAATTCATCTTCCCCCCCCCCCCACCAACCTTCAAATGGGATTCGGGCAGGATCTTGAGATTGGTAACTATCGTTTCCGGATTCATCTGTTAATGCGTGGTTTCGTTTTTGAAGGTCTTGTATTCACCGTATGCCTGTTCAGTTAAACAGCCTAGTGCTAGATGCTGCAACAATAAATTCTAAGTGTGGTTAGCACATTAAAGCAACGCCTGTAAACGCTGGACTGTTTTCAGAGAATGCAACTTATCCTCAATAGACAGTTAGTCGTCACATTCTGCAGGTCGCAATAGCTGAGGTAGCTAGCTACGCATGAATCATGCTATGGGTTGGGCGTTTGATTCGAAGCTTTTTACCGAGTAAAAATTATCCGATGTTGTCAGGTCTTGGCCTATGGATGACCTCTGAAATTCCCAATTATGATACTCCGGGCATGCCGCCGCTACTGACTGTTTTATTAGGAACAGCTAAACTGGATACTGCATACCGAAAAAACTTCAGTTCAGTATTCAGTCAGTGTCACCCCGAGCTTTCGTCTTCAATATATAGTTTTCCCACCACCTGTTTGGTGCCATTTCGTGTCTTGGGTGGGATAGTGAGCATTTCCAGCACGGAACGATTGCTTCCCTATTCATCCTGTTGTCGGAGAACGGAACCGTAGGCCCTGGAAACAGATTTATTTTGATAGGGGATTGCAGTTGATCAACTGATCGCCTATATAGTTAACACCTATGAATAAGTTATTATTCGTATCTCATTTTTTCTCGCCTTTAGATCAGTGAATCGCTGCCGAATCCCTCTTTCCTTCTTTCAACGTCCGTCTCATATTGTCATCGCATTGTTCAATAACTCTTGTTACTTTCGAATGTCTTCCCTCACACAGTCCAATAGCAGAGATGCATCGGAAGAACCGAGGTCCTGCAAACCAGGAGAAAAAGTTTCTGGTGGAAATGAGCCGCGCGTTTGCCCGTCTGGGCGTGCAGAGTTCTCCCTGATCCCTTTCACAGTCGCCGCTACAGGGCCGTGCTCTACAACACTGGTGGAATCCACCCTGACCTACCCGAAACCACAGTTAACCCCTCCCTCCTCTCAGACAGCATCCAGTACGACAACCACTGTGGCGGGTACGCCGCGCCCGTTCACTCCACTGCCAATGAGTCCCAGGACTTCGGTTTATCCACAAACAGTTCGCGCATCACCCCTGGGTAACTCAAACACAGCCAACGCTCCCTCCAAGCAGGTTCCGTCCGTTCCAGCTAACCGGTTGTGCGACGACCGGACCTCTCCGTGGAAGTTCGGGAAACACATGTTCAATGAAAATCGCCGTGATACCAGTTGGGCTGTACGTTCCATACGTGGCTATTTCAGTAGCTAACTGTTTGGTACTCGAATCACCAAAAGATGCACATAGATCATTTGCCATTTGCATACACATGAAAACTAGTTGCACATTTCCATGACGATCTGAACGTGCACCCAGTTTGATTTGCTTTGGAGCTTCTCTGGGAACTTCTTGCCGAGTGTCCAGATTTGCGGTTATGTTGTTGCAAGACATCTGAAAGGTGCGTGGCCTGGTGTGATAAACATGCCTCGATTTCCTGAGCAATGGTACGTGCTAAGCTGAAGCGATGACGCCTAAGCATCCCAGTTGAACACCTGTTTTCTTCCTTTGTTAGGCTGCCATACCGTAAGCGACCAATCGTCAAAGCCAGTCTAACTGTAGGTTTTGGCAGATATATTGCTGGCGAACCCATCCCTCATCGGCTGGTTTCAGTAGGAATTTGGGCACTTGAACGTAGAATGAAGTAATACAGTTTTCGCACTTGATAGTGCGTGTCGATTTGGTATCTGTTTGCGATGTGATCCTTGGCGATAACTTGTAGTTCCACTTGTCATTGGGTCTCCAACGCAGTTCAGAGTTCACCCATTGCTTATCTCTTTTGTTCCCAGAAGCTCGGTTGATGTCGATTTGTTTAGGGATTGGTTCCCCTGAGGCACTGTTTCTAGTAAAGCTCGCTCTCTCATCGTTTTTGCGTGGACCATTAACTGGGCGTTAACTTGATTAGATTGATGTCTTCGTCGATTCAGGCAAGTGACACTGGGTCATACTTTCTGCTGACACACCTCATCATCATCGGACACGGCAAGCCTGATTGATTCATTTTTGACAATTTATTTAATGATGGCAATCTTGTTGGTAGATTGTGCAGAAAGAAGGGCGAACTAACTAAGTGCAAGGAAGTGAGATACAACCCGAACTCTCAAATGACAAACCAGGTTAAGTGGAGGCATCTTCGCGACCCACCAATCACAGTAGAGAAGCAAAATGGAATACTCACCCAACAACTCACCGATGATGATTCTTGATCGAGACATCTGAAATTTAACTGCCAAGACCAACGACCATGCTAATTCACTCTTTTATGGTCATGCACAGCAAACTGTTTTTCGTCGTTGAAATTCAACATTAGTGAACTAGTCAACTGAATCCTTGTTCAAAACTGGAACTACCTAAGTGCAGTGATGGATTCGCTCAATTTTCATTTAATAACCTAAAAGTTAAAAAGAACGGATAGTTCATATAGGACATTTTTTGTTGATCATCCTCCAACACAAACGCACAGTATGGTTCTGTCCGGATGTCACCGATTAGCGTGGGATTTATTTATCTAGATGTGGCTTCCTAATCATGATGGGACAACGCACCTATTTTACTGATTGATGGGTGTTATTACATACTTGTATTGTTATATAAGAGCTGGACTTCCGATGTGATTGAATGCCTTCGGGGTGTGACTGTGCTTCATTCGGCGAGAAGTTCCTAGTTAATGTCCACCCGACCTTTGCACGCGTTCGCGAAACTTTGCTGTATTCTGGTAGTCCCTGCAGCTTTTGACGAGGCATCTGATAGCACCTCCTTCCTATTCTTATGGAGTTGACTTTATACTCAGATGCTCTTAATGTCTGTTCATGAAGCATATTGGTCCATTGGCGTGATGCAATCAACAGCTCGTGTAGTACGAACCAAAACTTTACTATAGCCGGCAGTGTGATAGTCCCGCCTGTACAGACAGCAACATCAAACTGCCGAATAATCTATAAGAAGTCGGAGTAATAATAAGAACACAATTGGGGGAGGATCTAGTCATTATTCTCCTGGTCCCGTCTGAGGATCAGTCGCTGTCGTCGACACAGGTGGTGAGGTTGGATTGCCGTGATGTTTTGTTACGTCACCTGATATCCCAGGTAACAATGTTTACACGACCGCATCCTGATGACCATTAAGTGGCTCTCCCACCGTTGCCATGTTCCGTCATATAGCTCATTCCCCACTGTTTCGCATCGCCTTAGAAGGGCCCACAGTGCCCGATGCTTTCAGTCAAGGCGTTGACGGATTGCTCATCATCATCATCATTATCAGCTGTAAGCGCAGCTGGTTTGCTGGTAATGACCTTCATACTTCGCTGCCAAGTCATTGTTTGACCGCCTCTGGCTCTCTTCCACCCTTCACATGGTTTGGCGAAAAGAGCCCTTCGAGGAAATCGGTCAATTGGCATACGCAGCACGTGGCCAAGCCAACGCAACCTGTGCAATGAGATCAATTCATCCATCGAGGGTGAGTTATTTCTCCCGAATACCATTCGACGTACTTCAGAATTGCTGATCCGGTGTTCCCACCAGATTCGGGCAATGCTCCGAAGACATCGATGGTCAAACACTGAAAGTCTTTTGACGTCCTCGGCGCGCAGCGGCCAGGCGATGACGCCTAAGCATCCCAGTTGAACACCTGTTTTCTTCCTTTGTTAGGCTGCCATACCGTAAGCGACCAATCGTCAAAGCCAGTCTAACTGTAGGTTTTGGCAGATATACTGCTGGCGAACCGATCCCTCATCGGCTGGTTTCAGTAGGAATTTGGGCACTTGAACGTAGAATGAAGTAATACAGTTTTCGCACTTGATAGTGCGTGTCGATTTGGTATCTGTTTGCGATGTGATCCTTGGCGATAACTTGTAGTTCCACTTGTCATTGGGTCTCCAACGCAGTTCAGAGTTCACCCATTGCTTATCTCTTTTGTTCCCAGAAGCTCGGTTGATGTCGATTTGTTTAGGGATTGGTTCCCCTGAGGCACTGTTTCTAGTAAAGCTCGCTCTCTCATCGTTTTTGCGTGGACCATTAACTGGGCGTTAACTTGATTAGATTGATGTCTTCGTCGATTCAGGCAAGTGACACTGGGTCATACTTTCTGCTGACACACCTCATCATCATCGGACACGGCAAGCCTGATTGATTCATTTTTGACAATTTATTTAATGATGGCAATCTTGTTGGTAGATTGTGCAGAAAGAAGGGCGAACTAACTAAGTGCAAGGAAGTGAGATACAACCCGAACTCTCAAATGACAAACCAGGTTAAGTGGAGGCATCTTCGCGACCCACCAATCACAGTAGAGAAGCAAAATGGAATACTCACCCAACAACTCACCGATGATGATTCTTGATCGAGACATCTGAAATTTAACTGCCAAGACCAACGACCATGCTAATTCACTCTTTTATGGTCATGCACAGCAAACTGTTTTTCGTCGTTGAAATTCAACATTAGTGAACTAGTCAACTGAATCCTTGTTCAAAACTGGAACTACCTAAGTGCAGTGATGGATTCGCTCAATTTTCATTTAATAACCTAAAAGTTAAAAAGAACGGATAGTTCATATAGGACATTTTTTGTTGATCATCCTCCAACACAAACGCACAGTATGGTTCTGTCCGGATGTCACCGATTAGCGTGGGATTTATTTATCTAGATGTGGCTTCCTAATCATGATGGGACAACGCACCTATTTTACTGATTGATGGGTGTTATTACATACTTGTATTGTTATATAAGAGCTGGACTTCGATGTGATTGGATGTCTTCGGGGTGTGACTATGCTCCATTCGGCGAGGAGAAGTTCATAGTTAATGTCCACCCGACATTCTCCGCACGCGTTCGCGAAACTTTGCTGTATTCTGGTGGTCCCTGCAGCATCTGATAGCACTTTCTTCCTCCTCTTATGGAGTTGACTTTATACTCAGATGCTCTTAATGTCTGTTCATGAAGCATATTGGTCCATTGGCGTGATGCAATCAACAGATCGTGTAGTACGAATCAAAACTTTACTATAGCCGGCAGTGTGATAGTCCCGCCTGTACAGACAGCAACATCAAACTGCCGAATAATCTATAAGAAGTCGGAGTAATAATAAGAACACAATTGGGGGAGGATCTAGTCATTATTCTCCTGGTCCCGTCTGAGGATCAGTCGCTGTCGTCGACACAGGTGGTGAGGTTGGATTGCCGTGATGTTTTGTTACGTCACCTGATATCCCAGGTAACAATGTTTACACGACCGCATCCTGATGACCATTAAGTGGCTCTCCCACCGTTGCCATGTTCCGTCATATAGCTCATTCCCCACTGTTTCGCATCGCCTTAGAAGGGCCCACAGTGCCCGATGCTTTCAGTCAAGGCGTTGATGGATTGCTATTCGCAGTCTACTGCTGCCGTCATTAGACTGATGTTTGCGACAAACAACTCCATTTTGCTCTGTTTTCCGTTAACATGGCGATCACGTTATTGCTGAAGTAAGGTACCCTAGAGGCCATTATACATGGTAGACCCAGTTATTAGGTTATTTTCTACTTATAGGATCCATACTTTTAAGCCATAAGTTCATTCATAGTCCCTTTTTTATTGTTGCTCTTGTCCAGAGTGCTTCAGGTATTGAAGAAACTGCCCAATCATCCAGTAATTTTCTATACACACAAGCCAATATTGCTCACAACCAACTCAATGCCAAGGGACAGAAACAAGCCTCAGCTGATTTTACCACCCATGTCAACGCCACCAGTCTTCCTGTCTCACCGAACCAACCTTCGGTCCAATCAAACTTCCAACTAGACCCATATATAGGACGCTTCAAAAGGCCTGCCTTGTTTCGGCATACAGACTCGTTTGAATACTCTGCGAACAATAGCTTAGAAAACCGACCTCCATCATCCAGATTTGTTGAAGCCGGCAAAGAGTCTGCCGATTATGAACACGCCTCCAATGTCTCGGGTACCTACCGTGCTCAAGTAGACCGGATCACTACCATGTGAGTAGTTCTGTTTTTATCTTCATAACATTCCGGGTCACTTTTTTCCTCATCCCTAAACGACTACCCAGCAGGACGTGGGGCCGGTCCGTTAATGGATTTGTGTCTGGCACCAATCGTTGCCCCATTAACACAGTAGCCACGAAGTTGAATAAATGAACTCATCCTTTGAACGTTTGCAGTGGGAAGCATCTGCCAGGCTCGTAATCTCAACCTTTTGTCCTTACCATTGGATGTAAACAGTGTACCTGTTTGCAGTGGTTAAAGCTGCCATAGTTTCGTTTTTCTGGCGAACCAGGAAAGTCGGGGAGTGGCTAGCTACACATTGGAGGAAACTGATGGTACCACTGTCGTGTGGATACAGAAGTTACTGAACTTTTCATTGGAGAGATGTAGAGGGCAAGCTATGCATTGACGGCAGCAGCTTGGCATGGCAATCGGGCTCCCAAAGGGCGTTACGGCTGCACATCACTGGCCCGGCGGTTGGCCCATGTCTTCCGATGACCCCAACCGTTGATGTATTCTGTCTCGAAGTCCCCATTCGAGGAGACAGCAATGATAATGGCACCTGTTTTAATGTCGAGCTGCATCGAGCTTGATTGGGTTGGATAACCGAATGCCAGGGAGATATTTGTTCACTAGAATCCAACCCAGCAAAGCGCGTTCGGCTGTGCGACTGAATGCAATTTCAACGCCATGTATTCCATGGATCACCAAATCTGAATCACCGGACGCACAAAAATTGAAATGTGAAAACAGCTTTCTCCTAGACCTTTTAAGGTGTGTGACACAGTATACATCAACGTTAAGAACGCGCACTGCCCGGAGCACCCATCTGGTTAGACGCGCGGGATAGCTTGGCCCGAGAGTAGGGGGAATCAAGCCTTATGCTGCTGCGCATTGAAGATGCGTTTCGAGCCGCATCAGTGTCGTGGCAAGTTTTATTAGATATTGTATAATGTGTCGGTGGTCACGGTCAGCCATTTGGTTCTTGGAGTTGGTGGTTTCTAAGATCAACCTTTTCAGCTCCTCTGCGGGAGTAAGGCAGCATTGTTGCTCCCATAAATACGGACATGCTGTTCGTCTACAAGAAACGACTTATTGCATCCACACTCTTTACACAGAAGACAAAACGATCTCACCCACAGACCTCCCAATGCAACGATTTCCCGCAGCGCGGGGTCTCGTTACTCTTAATCTGTCTGCTGCCTATTAACCTTCTTGATATAGTTACACTTTGTAGATCGAAGTTCCAGACAAAGGTCATTGCGTCATACAAGTCCTACCATCACGTTAAGGTGGCAGCTTCAGGTCAAATATAGGCGTAATACCTTCCTGTACCTACCTGTACTATGCGATTCCGCGGCCGACTGGATAATTTCACCCGGTAGTCATCAGCGATTATCCAGAGGTATGCAAATGTCCAAGATTTAGATAAAGATATCGTCGTCTCGGTAAATAATCTAACGTAAGTGCAGCCTGTTCCTGACGATGCTTCCGGTTGAATAGATGAGGAATTGTTTCAGGATAGGTGGACTTCACCTCTTACTGATCGATCGAACCAGTCCACTTGAACCGAGTTGACGTTTTATGTACTTGAGCTCTGTTAGTCGTCTCACTACTGTGAACACGCTTGTAAGGGGTGACTGGAAAATGGCCTTTGTGCCTCCTTAGGCGAAAATTGAGTAGGCAGCTTCTACTCCTCATACTACTTGTCATTAAGAAATGCGCTCAACTTCCTAGCTTCATCCTATTCATGGACTCTTCCTTGGCTCCATAGGTCAGCCACTACATCAGTATACAGCCACTCAAAGCTAAAGGGAGCTGTTGGTTTAACAGCTGCGTTTAACACCTCTCCGAAGGCTGTGAAGGATGAAGAATGTGCGCCATCCGATTTCTCAACAAAAATCACCCCTAAATGTGAATTAATGTCCTGCTGAGTCACGACAGGAAATAAGCGACTTTAAAATTAAACCGAGCGCCAGACATTTAAGAATAATGATCAATTAGAAAAAACTTCAGCAAAATTAATGTAGAATATGGACCCTTTTGATTTAAACATATGTGCACAGGGCCATCGCATTTTAACATAAGAGATTTCCTTCTAACTACTAGGGTTTTGGTGAAAGTGGCACATGGTTGATAAGGATCGTATCTTATAGACGATCATTTATGTGTTGAATCGCCAATCGGTTGATCCAAGCTACATTTAGTCCATGTTTGATGGATGGGGAGTTTGAGAGTCCTTGTAAGCCTCATCACACCACAGACTATTCGCTACTGGAATAACCACGCCATGAAAACTGGCCAAGAAACACCTCCATCACTCAGCAACAGTTGCTTGGCTGCTCTGCTGGTATGCTCTTGTCTGTTGTTGTCTTCGGTTTACCCGCACCATTAATGACATTGTGTCAAACTGGGTAGTCTTGTGTGTTCTGGAGTTCTAAACGGACCTTGTATTATGCAAGAAAGTTGAACCAGAATAGATTCATCCAAAGTTCGATAGAATGAGCAATTCAGATATATTTTCAAAATTTCCTACAGGCGAGTGATGGATTGTTATCCTTTTTATTTATAGGTTAGCCGAAACTCAGGGTCTTCTGGAAACACAACGTATGAAAGTGGTCAACCGGGCAGCATGAATCAGACGTATGGAAGAAATGTCTCTCAGGCGTTAGCATTTTCGGAGGGTTCTGTCTATCCGACGGTCTCTGATCTACTCTCGGTATTATCTTATCTACTTTGGACTGTTTGTCAGTAGTTTAAAGTAATATGTTTACACTCTGCCTTGTCGCAGTTTTTTTCATTTGCACTCTATTTTCCCACGCACCTCTACAGTTACCGCCGGCCGGTTCATTTCTTTCGCAAGGGATGTGTTGTGTAGGATTCAGTGAATCCACTTTTCTTCTCTCGATTTTTCCATTCAGTTTTCTCTGTGCCATTGTGCGGTAAAATTTGTGATGATGTAGCTTTCGATTTCCAATCGGTTCGTTTTCGATGGTTGTTTTTCCTCTCTCGATTTGGGATCTCATAGGTCATACGGAGACGGAGCGCTCTGATTGGCCGCTTCATCTGACCTAAAATCTCGTTTTCGCGCATCCAATGGATGTGTATAGGCGTTACTAAATGAAGTCGTCCCATGGTTTGGTTATCGGACTGCTACGGGAATTGTGATTGTCCTATGTTGTCCAGAACTGCGTGAACTAATGGAGCTCGACAGACAAAGTTTTACTCTGTGGGCCATTTCTTGGTGATATTTCGTTAAGGTGGCTCTACAAGATGACATGGTCGCAAAACTTAGTAACGGACCTTCCCCGTAAACAAGGTCGACTTAATGTTGAAATAAGATATTTGTAGCTGTCGAAACGGGACGTACAACTAATCTTGCTGCATTTAAATACAATGAGAATGGATCTTTATCAACATTTGTCCGTGTCAGTTGCTTAGCTGTAGTGAACAGTACGTTGGTGGATGCTAGTATCCCGCACAGACTGACCATTTTTTTACTCCAAATGAGCTAAATGATCACGTACATTCTATAGTACGTTTCTCAGTCAGCGTTCTTTGTGTAGTTATATAAAAATGTTTGAACCGATCAACCTCTGATGCTCGTCGTCCGAATCGCGACATGCTGGAACCAGCTACCGTGTTTGGTTAAACCAACACTATCGCTCACCGATGCATTCTTATGCAACAAGACTCTCCAGAGAAACCACTCTAGTTCGTGACTCAGTGCCCAATGGATTGTCCATTTCTTGGAATTTACGCCTACTTCCTATATACCACCTTGGGAAGTCACCCGTTCTAACCAGAAACCACTTTTTATTCTGAACTACTCTGAATGCTCTGTTGATGTGTGAGAAACCTACGAAAGTTACTTCTGTCCCTTTAAAAAGGGATTTCAGTAGTAATATTTTATTCAGATGGAATTCTTGGCCATGACTACCGGCTATTATATAAACAGACTTAGCTGTTGTAATGGTTGCTAGATTTCCAGAATACTGGAGAACTCGGTGCATCGTTTTTCCATCCCGGTTCACGTTGGTTAGGTTACACCTGTGGTCACCTAGAATGACCCTTGATTTAAGCGCTGGTGTAGTACCTCGAAAGCTTTCAAACTAGACCTCGTGAGACTGATCTTATTCAGACATCTTCATAACCAGCCATATCCAGGAGAGTCTGGATAAGGTCGCTCTGACCCTGCATATTTTCTCACCCGCAATAAATACGAATTGGATGGTTACCTAACTTTATATGATTCTTCCTACTGATCAACACCCAGCAGTAACCCAAAAACTGATTTTAACTAACGCAGCTCTCTAAATCCATTCCCGACACCATACTTGCTATTTGCATGCACTTGGTGTGATCCGGGCAATTTATCTTCGAGTACTAACCTGCCTTCTACAATATCTGCTGATACGGCCATTTCTGTCAGATCTTGTTTATCTCCCCGGTTTTTTGCGCATCAAAAGAAAACCTTCTGTAAGACCTGCGACGACCTCCGTTGGACACACTACTTTCTTTTCTCGTCTATTGACTGAAGAAAGAGAGAAGGATCTAGTTTGCCCTATGTCTCTATTCGATTGTTGCAAACTTCTTGACCTCTAGCGGTGAATACACATAAAAGAAACAGTGTACAAGTGCTGCTTAGAAAGGTTGAAATGGCCGTGAACGAGGATTGTTAGTTCGTGACTTTGCTCAACAGTAGACTACAATATTTGTTGAGGTGGCGAATACCAAACGCATCCAAGTTCGTTACACGTGGTAGACAACGTTACTCACGCGTTGTTTACAACTTTTTAATCTGCCGGGATCGGCCTTCACGTGGACAGTGACGTCTTCTTTTGCGAAAAGCACTGTAGTTCGGGGCGTCGATCATTCTCATAGGCCTATATTTTCTATGTTGCTCCATCCGATTCAGCTCGTGGTATGTTTTAAATATTGTTTCCGCGAATGTGAACCAGATTCGTCCGCAAACATTTCAAGTGCACTTGAGCTTTGCAACTGCTGCGCAAGTCGCCATTTTGTAATTCCCCGGTGACCAGGATTCAGACCTACACTGTAGACACACCTAGCTTCGTAGAGTTTTCGCTGCAGTTGAGGGCGCATTAGCCGCACAATGCTCTTAGCTGCAAAACCTCTACGAGTGGAGTAAAAGTTTTTGCGCCCAAATGTTGCATGTTGTTGCGTATGTGCTCAAACCAAAAGCCATTTCAATCTACGTTAATGTTGTTGCAGCACAGCAAATTTCATTATCCACTGAAGCAATCATAACTCTGGCGGAATAGTCTGGTGGAATAATTTCCCAGCATCGCTGAGACGCCGGGATGCCTAAATGGGGCCGAAAAGTTGGGAAAGGTACTCTGAAATCAATTGTTCAGTTGCTTTAATCCATCAGGGACACGTCACAGCTTTCTAAATTTAAATCCCATTGTGCGAATACTGAGCACCTTGCAGTTGTGCCCACATTGCTTTGAGGCCGGTCAACCCGTTCTTTTGTGTGTACTTTTTGATGACCTTGCCGTTGACTCACTGCATTATTAGTAAAGTTACGGTGATACATTGGCTGCAGTGGTATCTCTTACGATGAAGTTGAACCGCATACTTGCCTGCGCCCATGCCAATAGATTTATTTTGATCAGATCACCTCCCACTCGCCACAGATCCGCCTCTGAAGAGTCGCCGCTCGAAAAACCAGGCAACAGCTTGTCATGTGACTTGGGATGTGTGACTGCAGAGTCTGTAATCCAACATTCTATACAAGCTAACTCCACCGAAGATCATCCTGTTGTAAAACGCTCGTCTGACATTTGAAGGATCTCAAGCATGGATATTTCTGAAGGGATTCACGGTATGTACATTGTTTAGTACCCAACAAGGATGAAACGACTGCACAGTGTTACTACACTTTTCACTCCACCTGCTGGATTGTAGGTGCTATAAAACCGATAATTTTGATTGGTCTACCTGATGGCACTGCTTGAGTCATTAAATACAAGCCCTGAGGCTCTTATATAAATGCAGTTTATACACTGATGTAGTTCGTTTCCTGACAGTTTCGACACCCCTCTGCGAGCTTACATCGGCCTACAGGGAATGGCTCGGTTTGAACCGTGTCTTACTAGTTGGCAAACCCGGCTGCTTCTGTCGTGTTTTGCATTTGTCTCAACGTAGTTGCAAGTCTGGTGTCCGCCACAGTGCTCAAACGTGACACATTACAGATCACGTCACAGTGTTCATGCGCGTCTGAGGTAACCCAACCGATCGATGAAACGAAGGCTTTCCTAGGGGAGACTAGACACTGTACTCACCATGTGCACAGGGAGTTGTGATGAGGCTAAAGTTTTAAGATCTAATCATGTTCTACGAAACTAACTTGTAATTGTCTTCATGAATTACAGAGCGAAATTCATTAGTTCTCATTCAGACTCAGGATTTCTGTTTAACAGCGCGATCGTTTCAATTTCAAACTCCAGACCCCTCAGCTGAACATTAAACAGCCAACCCAACCCGTTTAACGCGTGCGCCGATATCATGCGCCGTCCTCTCGAAGAATCCAAGTTCGTATTGAGGTTACAACGTCTAACAGTCCCGTTTCCAGCCACAGGTGCACCTTAACTCTGTGTTGTGGATAAGTAGACGTTCTCACCTATTATCGTTGTCCGGCCTAGCCCCACTCCGTCCACGTGTAACCCTGCTGACGTGCTCGACCCATCATGCCCAGTCGCGTTCCACTTTGATGCCATACTTTCCGAGTTTGCAACTTCACATTGTCCGTCCGATTTTTTTTCTAATTACCGACGGTTTCCTGAACGATCAAATACCCGTGATCTATGCAGTTTGGACACAACAACTTCGAAAGGTTTGCAAATCAACGTTTAAAATTATGCGAATTAGTGAAACAGGCAGGAAGCATTGCATATTCACGTCGCGCCGCGAATAAAACAAAACAACCCTGCACATCATGTTTGGCTTGTGGGTTGATGGCAATGTAGGTAAATGCTCAGGAAGTATGGAAAATGGAGATGACAACAAAAAACAATAGGAAGTAATATCAATAATAACTGATAATGAGAAGGAGAAATAATCGCCTGGGTGGTCCAATCATATTCTGTCGCTGTGGAAGGCGCTTGCATAGTGGCATTGTCGCGTTATCGGGGAAATGCGGGACGGTACAGAAGATCCTGTGATTCGAACCGTCTGTGGCCTGGTTGCTCAGCAGGAGAATATTGAAGTGCAATCCATTCGGACAGAACGTAGCTTGGATAGTTGCTTCTTCGGATAGATTATGGAACATCCACAATCATGAGCACACAGGATCCCACCGCTGATTAGGGTATGATGAATTTTTGGTGAATCTAAGATACCAGCCATAACCGCGGTATCATCTACTGGCTGAATGGCAAGAAATTTACGGCGTTGCCGACCGTGAAATTGCACGTCCAAGAACTGCACACAAATTGTGTGGTGGATTTTGGCTATCCATAACAGACGTGACTGTTCGGAGTCCAGCATGACTATCCGTTGATCGGATGTGTAAACGATGTGTGAAGGATTGATGCCGAAAGAGAGGGATGGTTTGAAATGATGAAAGCCATTGGTTTCCAGGTCTAATATGACCACTTTGTCCTCACGTTGACACGTAGCCCAAACCTCCTTAGTATCATTTGTATAGCACAGGAAACACGGTGATAACTGTGGTTCGTTTAAGTACCACATTCCGTCGGTTCTACTGAGGTCGTGTGCTTTCAGGCGGCAAATCATGGCGTTCGCCGGTTGGGCCAGGTAGACATCGCCATTTGTTCGATCTATATCGATCCCGGACAGAATAGGTTGGTCAAGACGTTCATGTCCAACCGAATCTCGACGAAACGGGCATGATACAGCTCGGATAGGAAAAGGATCGCTGGGCTCTGTCCCGTTTTCCGTCGCTTTTAGGCCAGTAGCTTCACAGCGAACTAGTACAGCGTATTCTTCTGGTGGGATGCTGAAACAAGAACTGTCTGTCTGAAGATTGCTTCCAGTCTTCCGGTCACTCAGAGTAGAGGATTGAGAGGAGATTATTCCAGTTAAGTATATATGTTGTTTGAAGAACCGAACATATTGCACCTTAAGGGCACCGGTGCCGTTCAACCTCACAGCACCGCGTGTTTCTTCTTGTAGACTCTCCTTGGCACTCTTTGGTCTCTTTGAATCAACTGGGATCGAATGGTGATCGAGTTTGATCTTCTGGCTCCATAAAACCAAGGCCCTTCTGTTTTCATCGGTGGTCAATGTGCATCTCAACACCTGAGCAGATGTGGACTGTGGTATAAGCTGCATATCAACCGGTTGAAAATTCTCACCTGCACGCATTACACAACAATCCTTTCCTTTAGTCAATACCTCGTAGGTTGACTTGTGTTTCATTGACCACCGCAAACTTTCTACGTCTCTATATGTGGTGTAACTCAGTGTCTCAGTTTGAACCGGTCTCACAGACGACCGTCTTCGTAGTCGTACCTTATCAGCAAAAGCATGGAATCTGCCGAGACCTCGTACCGATCCGTTTGGCGAGTGTGATGATGAGTTCGAGACCGAGGGAATTTGTAGTGGTTCTTTGATTTTTGTTACCACTGGAGATGTTGACGATTTCTGATCACCTTCAAGTCTTTGAAGAAGTTTTGAAATCTCATCCATGATCACAGCTCTGTCTGCGGGGCTAATCTTTCCGTCACGTTCCCGGGCTGTAATGTCGTTGACAATGTAATTTAACATCTGTGAACTAACTTGGGTGGATGACTTTCGATGATTCGCCACCATAGCCTGTCGGCTGTTATTATCGTTTTCGCCCGAAAGTGGTGGCGCGCTTGGAATCTTAAACGTCTGCAGTTGATTTTTCCTGAGAAACTCCAAAATAACCAGATGATTGAATGCTTTTGGAAATGTGCTGGCACTCTTCGCTGGGGGTACTGGATAGACAGTTCGGCATATAGGACAGGCAAATCGGGGTTCCTCGTTGGTGGTGGCCTTCTCTTTGACTCCCATTGGCAGCTGATGCATGTATTTTGTGAGGCAGTCACAGCAAAATGCATGGCCACAGGGCAACAGACGAGGATCTTCCAAAAGATTCAAGTCTATCGGACAGACGACCATATTTTCCAGGGGTTCGAATGATGTGGCACTTAGCTTTCTATTGGCTTGTATCTGGAGGAAAAAGTGGAAGGAAAGATGGAGTTACGGAGGTGAAACACAACAAAATGAATGTGTCAAAGTTGAACAGCTGAAAGCTTAGTGTCTTAAGGTTGCTTGCTTTGCTTTCAGCAACCTTGTGAGTAGTTTGCCTTATGAAAATACCTGTTAACATTTCAAAGATTAGGATGTTCGCAACTCTAAATATCACGTCGCTGATAACTCGATGCAAGCCGAAAAGCCTTGAAGCTCCACACAGCTGCCACATTCTTATTCGGAAAGAGATGCGCCCGAAGTCCATCCTAATTCGAAGGATAATATATAGATATATATAGATACATAACGAGAAATCTATAGATATAGACATATTATATAGATGATATTTTTTAACATTCACATGAAGACGCAATTGTAGCACAGAAGGTGTAAGCTAACTAGAGGTCCTCCACAGTGAAAGGAAGCAAAATTCAATACTCGGTAAGCAATCAAAACACCTTTAGCAGTAAATTCGAGTGTTATAGTGTGCAATGCGCATGTCCAGCTACAATATGCAAACGACAACATTGTTTTTCATTCAGAAGCCCACGATGGAGAAAAGACAAGTCACGACGAGAAAAGTGGCTACGTCCAAGCAGGACGCTATGGGCTCTGCACCTTCCAGGTTGGGGCCCTTGAGACACTACTTGCTCTCGGTTGCAAAATCTACAGGATAGGCTAGGCGATTGGTTTCAAGTACCAGCGAATTGGTATGTCCTTGTGCCTTGGAATTGTACCGGGTAGGTTTCGCAAAGAATGCTAGGATAGGATTACCGACGTCTGATTGGAGGAGCCAAAGGAGTATCTCTGAAAATGAAGAACTCAGGCTAAGTGTTGTCCTTTGCAATACCTACTGAGCCGCAATGGCAACAACATGGTTTGAACTTGAATCCATTGAGCCATTTTAACCAGAATTTCGAACAGCTGAGAAGCCCTGGTTGCATCAGTTTTCTTCCGAGAGTTCACCCACTCCGAACTGACATCCAGCTGTAGATACCATATAGGCATAGATGAGTTTGTGCCGTCTTATCTGTGGGGAATCATCTACTTGAATATACATTTTGAGCTACCATGCGGACCGATGTACAAACTGTGGTCCCGATTAACCGTCTCTGCTCATTGTTCATGGTGTGGCTTGAAAATTTACTGTAACTACTCACAGAAAAGTTATGGTAAGGTTCGCCGCGATAGCCATTACATGAACGTTATTAAAACAGAAGTTGAAGGTCGTACGTTGTTCACCCGGATTTTATACTACTGAGACAGTGGAAATCTACGTGGACGTCCACAGTTTGACGTACAGTCCCCAACTCTATTTCATACTTCACTTCAGTCGTGCCGTCGTGAAAAGTTATCGAGCAGTATTTGTATCGGTTCGATTTCCACTTCCTTGTATTTCCTTCACGGCAACCGCAAGCGCCCCTGCCATTCATTTAAAGTTGTGTTTCCTGTAAGCGTTCTTCACCCAATGCATCCTCTTTTGAGACCGATAACTATTTGGTTTTAGTGCATCAATGACACAATTACGGATGACTAAGCGCTTCCCCCAAAATGTACGCTCGTTTCGGTGTCAGTTGATGGACATTCATTCAGCCTCCGATAAATTAAATGCGATGGGCGTGGCGGTCCGATAAAACGTCCTACAAACTAGTGTTCTGTAAGAAATCAGAATACGTGTTTGAGCCTGTGGTGATATTCAGAATGTGTCATCTATGGCAATGTTTCGGCTCTGTTTTTGTTCCCAAAACAAAAGACCTCAAAATTATTATTATTCCTACCTTACAAACGTGAGCTCATCTCAAGTGAACTACTGCTTGTTCTGAAGCACTTATTTCTCGGACGACTCCACGGTTATTAGTGTTTGTTAATGGTTCTTCATGAGCTTGATATTGTCAGGAATTTCGTCGTCGAATCTGTCAAGATTTAATTTAGAATAACGCAGCTATTGACGCTTCGCCGTACAGATTCTTTGACGATTGCCACAATTCGTGACATCTTTCGTTGCTGAGCCCCGAACGAACACAAATGACTTCCAGCTCGATTAGTTTCGGAAATTCTCCGAACTCTACGTGCCCCCCTGCTTTGCAACTGTTGAACTAGAGGGGGCTAGAACTTAACAGTACTGATCTGGATGGTCTCGAAGGGACAGCAAAAGTTAACTTCGAAATAATCATTCAGGTACCGGTGTAATGGTGATACTACTGATGGGAGAAGCATACGAGTGGTATGTTTTCTTGTAAATTCGCTGTGCGTCTCTTGTGGAGTTGCTTTGTGTCATGTTCTTGGATTTGAGCAACAGTTAATAAATATCCAGGAAAGTTCAGAAAGACGGGTTCAAAGAGAAGGTGGATATTCAGTTTTTGTAAACAAGATCCATATGAGGGTTTTGCTTCCCTGTCCAACAGTCTGTAACTGTTCGGTTGGCATTTTCTTATAAATAACTCCGCAGCGAAGGCCTTCTTCCTTTCACCGGTAATATGCTAAAAGGCAATGCTCACAGAAAATAGGAGAATCAGTGACAGTGATGGGATTTGTTGGTAGCGTGAGGTCATTGTGTGGACCACGCCTTCACTCGAACTTGTGTACAGTTTTCTACAAATGTTTCTTTTAGGAGCACACCTTTGAAAACAAGCTCAAAGTACAGCAGCTAATAAGAACGAAACCCGTCTGTGAGTACCGGTGACCACCCACAGTGCCCTAGCTTTCGTTTTGGGGATAACGGACAAATCTGAAACAAGAACAAACACCCAGCTGATCATCATCATCATCATCATTGTCAGCTCTAATAACCGCGTACTCGTCGTACAGTGGTTGTAACTGCCGCAGTTTCGTTCACTGATGGTTTGGGTGGGGAAGGGGGTAGGTAGCTACGCATTGCAGGCGGGAGATGATAAATTGATGCATAAATCCAGCGCTATCAGTGGGCTGTCAATTGGGGGGTTGGGAAGGGAGCTATGCATTGGACGCAATTAGCTTGGATCAACGGCACCAATGAGGGCGCGACTGGGCCACGTCTGATGGCTGGACGGCCGCAAGTTAGCACATGCAACATGCCTCCTAAAAACTGACTGTCATAAGGAAGGCCTGGTTCTTATTTCTAATTGCTTAACGTGAGCACACGATGCCGATAACAGCTACCTTTACCAAGAAACTGTTTATGCCAAATGTTTCCAGAATTAGAAGCTGTGAAATGTAGGTGGTGCTTGGCGTTGTGATTGTTTCGGTTTAACTCATGAGGTAAGCTACCAGTTTGCAGTACAGAAAGGTGACCTGCGTTTTCTGGCTAGCCGTTCGATGTGTGACACTTCTCTTTTGAAGAGAGTGAAACAACACAACAAGTTTACCGTCCACAGTGCAAGTCAGCCAAAGTCAATGATCACTTTCAACAGTTGTCAGGGTTAGGAGACCACCTCAGATGTGATTGCTTGCCAGAGTGGTTATTAATAATGTAAACAGTCAAGTCCCCATCACCAGGTGCAGGCCTAGCCATTTAGGTAGGCTGTCGAGCTATTCATATGATTCCAGATCGGAAGGCAGTACTAAAGAGTGGAAGGACAAATGCTTAACCTAGTTAGTGTGTACTTTAATACATGATTCGTGTCGTTGTCACCTGAATAGATCTCCTGGTCCTTCTGTAGTCCTCATTCAAACTAGGGTGAATATACCAAATGAAGCTCTCCGATGATCCGACCACGTCAAACAGTTTTGTTTAATACACCCACTATTTTCACTATGAACCCATAGATCACCTCCAAATGTTATTTACTTCTGAAATAGCGAGATATAAGTCCGCTTAGATGGTTACTTACCAGTTGGTTTTCGAAAAAAAACACTAGGGTGTGGCAATTTGAATTGAAAACTATTCTGCACACCATCAAACCGTAATTAACGCTAGGGTTGGCAATTTGAATTGAAAACTATTCTGCACACCATCAAACCGTAATTAACGCAATGAAAAAATGGAGATACAACTAAGTTTTTCTTGGCTTTCCTTGAACCAATAAGTTTTTCTTTTACGCTAGAGTAGAGCCTGATTGCTATATTCCGCTTCCAGTCAGATCTTTTTTAAATACGATATAAATTTTACCAAAATATTTGAGATTCCAACACCACTACACACCACTACACACTACACTAGCTCTACTCTATCCTCTTTGTATTCCTCTGTTGAAGGACAGTTTCTGTACAATTTTCCTCTCGGGGCTCCACTTATCTTATTCTTTGTCCCTGTAGAACAATTGATTGGATTCGGAAAATCCGTCCTAGCTAAACGCTTTCATATTTCAAACCCTCCCGCATACCTAAATATTCACCAACCGCACGCGGTGCGCACAAAGTAATGCACGCCTTTGTCTAACTGTGCAGACCCCCTAAGGTCAGCATGACGACAGTTACTTATAGTCTATTTTCTCATTCAATGGACAGATATGCCATTTGTCTTTGAACCGAGGTTTTCGATGCAGTTTATCTCGTTTCAGGGGACAGCTACTTTGCTGAAAATGCGCTGATCCTATTAAGATGAATGATCGTTTGCCCTTTCATTTTTGTACAGTCAGTAGGTAAAAGGAAAAAAACAGCTAATCGACTGCGTCCGGACAGAACCGGGAAAAACAATACGCGGTTTGACCCAATAACAGCAAAAGCCATTAAAAATAAGAATTATATACGTGGAAAAATGATGCATCTGAACACGATTCGGTATTATTGATCAACGAATAGCCATGCCAGTTTTCAAACCCCAACTGATATTCACGAACAAATCACTCTAACTGTATTGTATGAATGTATTGTTTGTTGTTCATTGTTAGTACTACCTGAGAGTTGTGTTGAAATAAGACATAAATGAAATGCTGACGCCTTATTCCTGTCAAACGAATAGCACAAACACACTTTAAAAGCCAGACTCAAATCCGGAGAATAAATATGCTTAGTCTGATAGTGATCTTATGGGGTCGTTTTTAAAAAAGGTTGAATAAAAGTTAGCCTGACGGGAACATTACTCATAATGCCGAAAACTGAAGGGTTCTGAAACTACTGAAAACTCCTCAACAGTTCATGACAAGTTTTGGGGCTCATCACTTGAACCCAAATCGTAATAAATTCTCAAACTATACGTAGTTTTGACGGTTTTAACCACAAGTAAGTCCAGGTTCATGGCTGTCAGCAGTCCACGGGAGTAGGCAGTCCCACAAACACGAAGACATTATTCACTGGCAAACGTGTTCTTGCAAACTAATCTATTCTATAGTCTGGACGTCCGGTTTCCTCCCTCTTGAGGCCTAGTCGTCGAATTTCCAATAATCAATCTCCATCGCGCATCAAATTAGTCTCGTTTGGTGACAAAAACTTGTTCGCAAATAAGTCTGGTTTTAATGGGTTGCTCAGATTAACCTGATATTCTTCAGCCCTAAGACGAATGAAAAAACTAACCAGCTGTCCAGAGTGTTCAACGATCTTGTAAGCAGTTTCTTCTGAAGAAACATAGCTAGGCTTACGCTTCTGGAGCGCTGGATTCTACATCCTGTTGGTTTTAGAAACAGGAGAATTGTACATGTCAAGCAACGACATAGATCGAATACTCATAGAACCCTACGCTTAATGTGCGCTGTGCTACAGAGTAGCTACCCAGAAGGCACAGACCATCCACATCGAAGAACGAATATACTGAGCAAATTACTTGAAGGTTTATCCCGAGATTCTGTGCAATTGTTGACGAAATAATTGGCCTTGTTTATTCTAATGGTATGGTAAAACGCACAACGGTGTGTAGGATTTAACTTTATCAATGCAGTATTCAAAAACATGCAGTAGTATTTTAAAAACTCGAGCAAATTACATAAATCGAATTCTCAGCATAGCAGAATGACGAGGCATGCTGATATAACGACAACACTTAATCTTTCCTAAAACCTAATCTACTGAAGGAAAAAACGACCGGTGTGACCTTCGGATTAGGCGTTTACAGCGGACGAGACGGCAAGTCTCATTGGTGCTGTCGGTATGTCACGTGAAAATAACCCAAGGTCATGGACAGCGTGGGACGCGAAGTACAGACCGAAAAATCAATTGGCTTAATGTCACGTGGTACAGACAAAATACGACAGCCCATGCGTGTTCTATTTCCGCCCTTACTGCAAGTTAAGTATCCGGAATTCAACGAACCATATCTAAGCGGCTGCTCAGCCATTCCTTCCACCGAGGATTTCCCGACTGTTTGTAGTGAAACTATTTTGAATTTTCATGTGAAATTTCGAAGTATTCTCAAAGGCGCAAAACTTTCCTTTTATGGTGGTCGTTGGCTTGTTCGCTGAGCTGGGCAATTTGATTGCAAACGTTTCATCACCAATCGAGGTGACATCATCAGTGCGTTATTGTGGAGCGTAGTAGTGCGTAGCGGTGGGTTGGTGGTTGTGCGTTGGGTAGTGTTGTGCGTGTGTTAATATACGTGCTGCTAGCAGGGGATGACCTTTGGTCAACACTAATGCGCATTTCACAAATCTTCGAGACGATTCGAAGCCATGTCTTATCGGCCGACAGCTGAACATCATACCGTTTGGTTAGACGTTTGGCCTTAGTCATAGTGGGGCTGACTCAGACAGTATATAGTTCAACTATTCGCCACGTTGATCTGGTTTTAAATGACTCACCGATAATATTAACTACGTGTTCGTATTACCATCGCTCGAACAGACGCATTCCAATCCTGGGAAAAAGTATTCTGGTTAGTCCACATTAACACGGGAGAGCCGGGAAGGAAACAGAGGTCTGGGTAGGCTAATCGCATCCATCAGGCTAAGTCGGTGAGCTGATACACAGCCACCTAATCAACTACAAAGTTGACGCATTCGAGTTACCCATATACCGATATATTTCCAAAACACAGTGTTGCAGGTATACATAAAAAACTTTCACAAAGATTTTTTGTAAACCCTCTGAGGTCTGCAAGATCCTCAGATCCTCAGAACCTCACAGTCGCCCTGGACGACGTTTTTATTATTACCATTTTGGTAGACTACATCTGCATACACTTTTAGACGTTAGGTCTCAAGAACATAGATCATTGTTATGGCTTCAGAAAAGCTGTTGTCCCCAGATCAAACGTTATCAAACTTTAGGAGACCATCCGTTTTTTATAACTGCTGGTGCTTCTGTAGCTTGTAGACGAAGAAAGACAAGACACCGGTCATCGGGAAAGTAGGGTCGAAAGCGTTACGACGTCTGAAGCAGGCAGGAATCATTGGTGCTGATACTTCTCAATGTTTTGGGCAGCATTTGTAGCCAGTGAGTCATCAGTGGAGTAAAAAAAATGAAAAACCCGGAAACTGACGTCACTGGGATGTTATTCGGCCGCCCAATCGCCTGTATGTTCTTCAAGCACACTAGTTTATCCCAGCAGCCCATCTGTTTTGGTCACTTGTGGACGACACTCATTTGCCTGTATTCCCTTTCGGCCAAAATATGTTACTTTCATAGCCTATTTACCAAAACGGACTGTCTGATGCGATATCAGCTGACCCGTTGACCCATGGTACATGGGTCAACTGGTCAGCTGGGCTTTTTCCGATTGGACAATAATATAGTGGTAAACCAGGTGGCTGGCTGATGCCGAGTGGTATTGCTTGAATTTTAACCGGTCCCTGTGTTATTGTCGCATTCAACTGGAGCTGCAGAAACATTACATTTTACAACTGTTCCATTAGTGAATGGGACAAGACAGCCTTAGCAGTCAACTGTGACCACGCTCGTCTGTTATGTCGTAGTGTTTCAGGTGCGCCCAACATACACTACTTAACCGGTAACAAGCTCGTATGCCAGACACCCGGACTCAACTCCGGGCGCGACTCGAATATACCTTGTTAGCAAGCGAGGGGGGGAATCGGGCCCAGAGCCCTCCTCCTCTGGTGTGAACTTACCACCGTAGATGCATCAGGACTAGAGGAGGACTTTTCAAACACGGATGATGGAAATCTTACGAATTCTTCAACCGTCAGCAACTCATCCGTAATGTATGAAACATGCAATATCCTCAAACAAGAGCAGAAAAAAAACAAGTAGCCCTGAATTCCCCAACACGATAAGCCGTCAAAATAGGACCGAGGGTATATCACGTCATGGAACGCAACGTTTGAAGAAAGGGTCACGAAAAGTGCAGTAGTCCGAGGCATAGAACGTCAAAGGCAAATGGGGATTCAGAACACAGGCTGACGAACATTAACGGTTTCTCTGGTCCTTCTGCCAATACAAAATGAGAAGCGAGCGATTCATGCAAGTAAAACAAGGATGGAGAGGAGTCTGCGGGCAGAAGTGCGAAAAGTATTTACTTCGCATTCGATGAGCGTGTACTAGTTGACAGACTTGGGTTGTTTGTGGGAATCGCAATCGCCCCAGCTGTCGCCAGATAGCGTATCGAATGGATCTTGGTAGGCGCCCGTTACAGCATTCGAAAAGGATTGTTGGAAAAAAACAAGTGACTAGGAACGGGCAAGTGATCGTTATCGTGATAGTAACAGACTTCCTCGAACCAGTTTCAAGCCATGACTAGTTGTGTTCCTTTATTCTCCTACTTGTTGGTAATATGTCCCTCCCAATCGTTCACTGACAATGTCTCCTCGGATGAGGACAGAGCCTTTGCGAGCCAGTTGCCAAGGTCGGCGAACAAATCAACGGTCACCTGATCAGCAGCCAACTGCAGCATCGTACACCCTATGTAGTCTTCTTACAATATCTGGTTATGAAGTAGACCATCGTTCTGTGGGCCTGGAGAGGCAGCCTGTCTTTGAACTATCGACAATGGCCGGTTTATTTTACTTACTCATAGTAGCCAAGTGCTTTGAGATAAACCTGTCCGGATATTCACTTTCACCAATTATGCGACTGAATTTCGGAACAGACTTTGTTTGCTGACAGCAGCACGGTTAACAGCTGAAAATGATTATGATAATGACAATCAAACACTCAATCGTCCACACAGTGATACCGGTTGATGCGTAACCGCATTAAAATATTGTTTGTACTTGCTTGGTCTTCACGAATTGGTAAAAACAAATGACCATCTAGGCCGCAGTTATGTCATCACTGAGTAGCTATACGGCTCTGGGTTTCATGAGTCAAACAAACCAAGTTGACTCCTTCATAAATCAGCATTTTTCAAAAGCAAAAGATCTGAACCGTGCCTGATTTTCAGATGAAAGGGGAGACATTATTTTGCATTCGAACTGTAGCAGTGACCCTCAGAGTGCCTTTGAAGAGAGCGCTGGCCCAGTGGCTAGATTAGATGACTCTGTTCCAAATTTTTCCTCACTGCGAGAGGTAGCCTGTCTCCCAAGAAAGATGCTTCCAAGAGAAGAACAGCATGTAATGCCTGTGAATTAGTAACTTTGTAATACTGGCTCAATTACCAGAACAGGATATCACTCCAAAAAGTGAGACTGTTTTTACCGTTACGGCTCGTACTAGTTACACTACTGCTGGACGACGATATTACTTAAAAGTTTGTGTTCGATTCTAAAGACTGCGGTTCTTAAATTATAGTGTTTCGGAACGCACTCTGATAACACCGAGAGGGGTTTCGTAGACATCACCGATAAAGTGCAAAAACGTTTTCCAACCTGAAAGGTGAAGGCACCCTGTTTCGTAAATCACAACCCGACCAAACGACAATGTGCACCGGAAGCGTTCCACATTGGTCAGTTGTCTCGCCCCTACATTTCTACCTTACCTAAAAACGCCCTGCGCAAGCTTCATCAAATTTTTGGCGGAGACGTTTGTGCGCTATTGGTTCTTTACGGTGACACTAGCCGGTTCAACAAAAAGACTGTCCATTAATGCCAGTAGCCTTATAAAATTTGATTTTTAACTTGGATTTACCGGGCGATAACAATGCTGTCTTAAATGTTTGCCTCCCTAGAGAGAGCTTTCAGGAAGAAGGTGACGAGAGGTCGAGTCTATCTGGGGAAGTACTGTACTTGTTATCTAGTTTTTTTGGCATTCAGTGACCTTCAGTTTGCCTTCCTTACAGGTTTTGAGACAGCTTGCTGGTTCACTTGATACCTTGCCGAGAAAATTCATCCAATAACTTTTCCACTAAGTTTGGAGATCAGGTAAATTCCTTTGAGATCCACACGATGTTCATTCAATACTCCGTGTGGGCATACGTACTTTCCCTATCAATCGCCGACAATGAGGATTCGCGCGCTGATCGTCAACTGAATCAAATAAACTATTATTTCGATCTTTACTTAGGATCACTTGTGACCTTGGATGACACCCGACAGAATCCGCGCGCATCGTGCATGTCTTATGCAGTTGTTCAGTGGATCAACAAGGTGGCCTGAATGTTGTTTCATACTCTGGCAGCACGTAGCGCATTTGTTTTAGGAGTCCTGTGCATATATTTGAAAATTGTCACAAATTTGGATTATGTATGCGGAAAATCCGAATGTTTCGGGCTGAACAAAGCTCTAATGGCGTTCTGCATACTATACATCCTGCCTTCGTACTCTGGTCCAAACAGTCCAACTGAAAAACATTAATAGGCCATTCAGAAACTCCACAGATGGCATGAATGCGCTCAATGAAATATAACCATTTCGAAATCAGCTTCTATTTTGGTGGAGTTTAGCAGACGGAGTCGGCTACTTTTCCCTCTGTGGGAAGTAACCGTAGGTCGCCACTATATCTTGTTTTACAGATTATGGGACATACTTTCGTGTCGCTTCCACGTGCGCAGCTTCTTTCCTGGTATACGACTTGAAATAAACCCAAAGGGTGCATTACTTCCAAGATGGAGCCACTGTAGATGTCTCTCTCTGAGTATGTTTAACACCCACCGCCTTATTCAGAGAACGACCTTCAGCCGTTGGAGCAAAGGCATTAGTCTGATGTCTTCTATACCCAGTCTGTCCCATCGAAATACAGTAGTAAGTCCGTGAAAGTATCCGCTACATATACGTGTGGATTCAAGTGTTTGCTGCTTGGAAACATTACAACGAGAAACTTAGCTGGGTTCCAGGTGAGCCTCTCGCAAAATGGTCTTTCGGTGTCGGAGGAAAATGAAAACATATGAAGGAGTGCAACCTTGACTTATGGGAAAAATATGCTTGTTGTCGGAGCCCTAACAATCTCTTATGCAGTGCGAGAGCAGCAAGAGATCCGAGGTACTGATAGGATGACCAGGGTCCAACTACTGAGCTAATTCTATCTCATACCTGCCTTTACATATACATATATATATATATATATATTTCACACTTAATTGCACAGTTCTCGTATACTCTTCATAATTTATGGACTGTGCAGCTAAACAGGCTTGTCTTTCGTTGGAGTACTACAGCAAAACACGAATGCATCACCTCGCATATTGCTCATTTCCCAGTCAGTTTGTGTCTCATGAGGGGATGATCTTGTGGTTGTTGTTAGTTGCCCAACCCTATGAAGGAGCACATTTCACTCAAGCATAACTGTAACTTCAAATGGGTGAACGAGTCGTGCCATACCTCAGACAATATAGTCACTACCACCTCCTACGAGCAAACTTGGAACAGATGTGCCGGACCACCAAAAAAATTCCCAACGACCGTCTAACGAACGTCGCTTCGAGTGATAAACGTTGTGGTTGAAAGACAACGTGCATGTCTGGCACTCAATGCTACCCGCACACGCAACTGCTGTTTACTGAAATGCTAGTTAACAAAAGCCAACCTCAAGACCCAACGAAGAGTGTTCACTCCCATCTACCAGACAAATGCAACAGGCGATCTGCATCACGTGATAGAAACTCCGATCGGCTGATGGCTGAAGTACACGAAGCACGATAACGCATCGCCAGACATGGTAATAAATCATTTGTTGGGACTAAATTCATTGTGCAAGCTACAATTTTACCGGCTATGTGCGCAGATTGTCGCTAACTCGGTATCCGAATATGATGCTTGTTGTCCAGTCCTACAAATGAAAATCATCACGAAATGTTTAGTAGTGAACACTGACGGCAAAATAACTGTAAACTATAGATCTATCTTCTACACTGAAGATAGATCCCTCATTAAGGGAATTCACAGGATGGTTGCCTTCAGCAATGAGTTAGATCCCAATCCCGTGCGGTTGCCTCTTATTATTATTATTATTATTATTATTATCCAAAATATGCACTTCGGTTGGTCTTGGATTCATGGCAGGTTACAACGCACCTTCCACAGTGTTCTCAGCAAGACCGAATAGAAGTGATGGAGAAAAGCTGAACCAGGTTGGCGGTAGAAAACTCGAACTAAAAACGGGATCAAAGGGGGGCCACGACAGTTGTTTTCCTGTCATTTATATACTCATTTTGACGAGTTGGGCGGTGGGGTAAGTTCATGAACTGAAGGCTACAGTGACTTCCCACTCCAGTAGGTCAACAGTGAATTGCTCACTATACCTCACTCACGGCTTGTACGGTCCAGGGCAAGGTCGTATAGGTGTGTACGCAAAGAAGGGCCTTGACTGAGTTAGAGGAAAGTGAGTTTCTCACTCAATGCATGCTAAGCCTGGGTTAAAACAAGAGTGGTTTCTCATACCACCAGTCGGCTTCATGTGCTAGCTGATTGGAATTTTATAGTTTTACTGAGGTTGATGAAGAGTGTATAGCTGGCTCGGTGCCTGCGCTATTTGTGTTGGAGACGGGGGCACTTCTGGCCAGCTGAACGCATGGGCGGCTCTCCAGCAACTTGCTTCAGTTGGTACAAAGTGTGCCCAACGACCAGCACTAGTTTGTCGATAGTGAATAGCTCCCTTTCGGTGCACATCTTACACTCTAACCGAAGGGGACTGAGGTAGTGCCTGTTTGCCCAAGCCCTGACAGGAGCGGTCGAGATGCTGAGGTTGGGTTCGAACCACAGACGTGCCAGCCAGTAAGTTGGCGCCACAACCACTAAGCTATGCTGACCTGAGAAGCATGATAAAAGCACTGATGATCCTATAACTAGTCGGCAAAAGTCATGCATTCGACTAAGTGCATACAGTTAGTCAGTTTTAGTGGGAATCCGAACCGTGACTGTCATCTACGGCTTACTGTTGTTCCCCAAAAGCAGAATCAAACGATAGTGACTGCAAGATCTTAAAGATCCCCCATGCCGTCATTCTCAGTTTCCTGGACAGTGCACAGCAGTTGCAAATACGAACGGCACCATGGATTAGCACAGCGGTTAACGTTCTTTTACTGAAGTTCGCAGCGTGTGAGTAGTATGAACCATACATAATATAGCTGAAAGAACTTGTCAGTTTGATGCGCTACTATGTTTTCATCCCCGAGTCGAAATCACTAAGATGGTTTCCGCACAACATAGTTTAAACGTCTTTAGAGACATTCAGTTGCACAACCAACAAAATGGAGAATTTCCCGTGTAGCATTAGAAAAGCCACAAATTTGTGTTGGTAGACGGTAATTAGGCGAAAACTGATATCACAACGTATGAAAGGAAGTTCTACATTTGCGAAATACACCTATTTGCATACAAACGTGATTTTTCACCTAGAACCCAGCTGAATCTATCATTTATGATGCTTTAAGCAAACCGGTCACGGGCTGCCGAAGAATCTTCAGCAACCTCATGAGTAGTATATTACACTCGTGCAAGTTTTAAATTTCCTTAATAGTATGCTACGTGCGATAGGCTGGTGACTTCCAAAAACGATGAAAAAGCTTTACAGTGCTTCTTGGCTTTTCGGAATAGACTAGGTTCATAAACAGGGTGAGATGAACTTTCCGAAGGCACCTCACATTACCAACATCTCATAATTAGTTCAAATGAAGAATACTTTCACAAGATGAGTTAGACTTACATCTGACAAGCCATCACTGAAGGAGCTTGTCAAGAAGTGACCAGGTGATGTGGATTCCGTGATTGAAAGATGAATGGCACTGCATCCCTTCTGCGTTCAAGTCAATCGCACCCACTTGGCTGAACGGTCAAGTATTCAAACTACTAGCCAGGAAATCTTGAGTTCGAAATCCCTTGAGTTTTGTAGGTACGCACTGCTGACGTTTACTAATAATGATGAAACGGCTTTACAGTGCTTATCGGCTCCTCAACATAGGCTGATTTCACGTACAGGGCGAAACCTCTATTGGAAATCAATGATGACTTGTCCGTAGGTCACACCAATGTTTTATGCAGTGTCACTCCCAGAAAGACAATTCAGTATATTGGGTATCGTATCAGTCGAAACAAGAGACGCCGTTTGTGCAGCATATTCAATGAAAAAATATTATAGATAAGAGCTTCAGCCAGGGTTTGTCTGAGTCTTCCGTCAGCAACTAAAAATGCAACTCTTTGTTTCTCCGCACATGTTTTTGACTTGGCTACATTCAGAATCATTTGCGGATCTCAGATCCGATCACATGATTTTGTCTATACACTGAATCGGAAACACCAAATAATCAGAAACCAAAAGGTTACCTTTTAGAGCCAAAGTTCACTCATGCACTTTCCGCTGAGTGGTGTTCACACGGTTTGCCTCCTTCAGTCGGGTGTCGGTTAGATATCAGTTGACATTCCAAAGGCCGCACCAGCGAACCATTGTCATCTATTTCCGGGTAGTTTGGTCGACTTTTTCGTTCGCGTATTTTTATACTTACAAGAAATCGATTCAGTAGCTTGAAAGTGAACAAACTGGAAGCTATTCTACCATTTTTCACACACGATGGCCGGGTCACTTTCTCAAACTTAAGTGGAATGCACACGTTTGAAAGACTATAGTTCGAGAAAGAATAGCCGCATCACTACCGTACATGGAACTCAGTCGGTGGGTAATGTGACGCGGAAACTCGCAACTACTAGTTTGCGACCTTCCAGTGAATTTCACACGTATATGAAAATAAAACTCATCGACCTGACGATCTCGGCTTTCTAGTGTTAACTGGCCTAACAGCTAACTCATTGATCAGGAAGCACCTTTTGCAAGCTTTCGGTCAAGTAGTGAGTTTCTGTGAAGCACAGTTTGAAACGTCTTGTGAATCGCCACTATACGTCATAAATTTCACTGTATGAATCTACGAATAAAATTTCAACTCTGGTAGTCTCTGGAGCAGAGTTCTGACAAGTAACACTTCCAATGAAGCTTGATGTTCCTTCTGCCGGGGAAAGGCGAAGATGAAGGAACCGATTACACTAATCTACAGAATGAAGAATTGATTTAAAATCGGCAAGTTTGTTGGCGAATTCACAGATACCTAAATCTTAGAAAGAAGAACGAAATAGTTCAAACATCGTAACCACTCGGAAATTTGAAAAAAAAATCCAAGTGTTGAATTCTGTATAATCAAGCGCGTAAATTTTGACATCGGATGCTCATATGCGAGGATCACAGAAACGAGTGTGAAGCAAAGCAAGCCAAAATATCCGCTTAGAAAAGAGTTGTTTATTTCGCGTCTTTCTGCTCATATCACATGAATCCATATCAAACATTTTCAGTGTTTTGCTGTTCTGCTTCCACCCTGTATGAGCACAGCTAATTTGAAGCATTTCCAATTCAGACATGACACTACACACATCATGACTCAATGACCGAATCGCCATCGATATCCATCTCCAGATTCGAGGGATACATTCAGTCCCAGTGAAAATGAATTGAACCTCGTTTGTTTAAAGTAGGGCGGAAACAGGCCAAAGAGTTTTCAATCTTTTAGGTAGCATGTTACGTCTAAGCTGACTTCAATTGATGACAACAGCCCCAAGCCGAACGGAACAGACGGTAGGCTGTCAGCGGATTTCACGTTAATTCATCTGGCCATTTTCATGTTTCTATTAATTTTGGCACAAATGCAAGGCGCTCTTTCCAGGGTACAAACTTCACCTTGGTACTAGCGTTCTTCGATAGACCGGATAACCTCCGCATCAAAAACACTGAATCTTCATTGATTTGGATGTAAGCTGATTTTTTCTCACTTTTGTTCGGACAACTGTCCTCCGTTACACGCAAGGATGCCCATCAGTAAAAACCAATATGTGTCGAAAAGGACATAATCAGGCCGGCTGACTTCACGTACAAAGCTGGGAGTGAGAGCAATTTCTATGGCTGTTCGGACGCAGCTCGTTGGGCATTGACCAACAAAGGACCACAATCGATCGTGGATTATTATTGCTATTGGATGCCGCTACCTTCCAAAAATTAGGTCATTCAATGTCAAACCAAATCGTGGGAATACGGCTGGTTCGGTTGCAACGTATGACAAAAATAGTAATGGGACTGGCTGTCCATATTTATTAACTTGATCGAAGGGTGATTTTGACGTTTTCTTTTTATAGAAAGTGCATTGTTAATGTGGAAAACAATTTGAAGGGTATTTTTTCGCTAGCCAGTGAAGGAACATTCATCAGACAGCAGCAAAATGGTAATGCCATCGTTCGCAACTCACCCTTGAAGCCTCATCCAACTGTAGTGTGGCAGAAGAGCGCCGTTTTCGGAAACTCATTCTGATCACCTACACAATGAATCGGTACACGATGTTCCGTTACTTCCGTTTGTAAATTCCGGTTCTCCAGAGAACCTGAAACCAACCAGTTTCATTGCCGTTCAGCTGCCCCTGGAACGGCAACTGAATTACACGCCAGTAAGCACACGATCATCATAATCATCCCATGTTTAACCGGAACGATACACAGGCGGTCAGAGCCAATTGAACATTTAACAAGTGACTTCCAACATGACCTTGAAAGTAAGCCAATCAGCATCGTGCTTTGGCTAGCCGGTTTGGGTGGCTAAACAGCCTTAGCTCCCAGTGTTGCGCGCAACGATCAGCATTGTCTGTAGCTAAGGCAACATTGATCCAGTAGGCAGGCTGATAGAGCTTCCGTCTTATGGTTGTCGGAGCTTATCTCACAACCTATGTAATTACGGAGAAAATGTTAGTGAAGCTGAATCTTGTCTTTCTCAACCATATTTATTTCGCATGGAAAGCCAAGTATATTTCTAAGATGTTTTATACTTTTCATCCGTTTATACAAAATGGGAATAGGGTTAGATAAGAGAAAAACATCGTGTTTTACTTTCGCAAGAACAGCTCACTTTAGGCTGTGCTTCGACATGGAATGTGAAAATCTGTACATTTTTCATGTGGGCAAAACATTTTCTACTCTATAAATGCATGAAATCGATTTTCACGTAGATGTCTCTTTAAATGACGTCAAAAGTCCTCAAACGTATTCACACTCAGTCGGTTAACCGGCTCAGCTGTAAGACCAGTACTGTGCCAATCCGGTGATCTGTATTTAACCACTGTCTTGCTCAATAGGGATTTGAAGCAGGATAGAACCTCATACTTTATCACCTTTCCTAACAAACCATCAACACTGGTCGTGGACACAGGAGGATAAAATATGTGTCCAATGTTGGGTGCCTTCGAACAACAGGTCAGGAAAATTCCATCAAACTGAGATAGCAATTTCACCTGCGGGGAAGGACTGCGAGTTTTCACACTTCTATAAGTAGCCGATAACTCCACGCTCAGTGCGGTCTGCAGGTTTTGCACTGGACTGTTTCCACTTGAATAATATGGCCATGAATGAAATGTTGTCTGCTGTGTGGATGGTTGTATGAATAGTTACTCTCAAAAAGATGGATTACACCTGAGCCCAGAGATCACTCACATGTTGAAGATCGTTCAATTTCACCTGATAGCAAAGAGCATTGAGGGCAAACTGTATATTGAACACCGGAAGTTCACAACTGAGCAGCTAAACCAAAAATCTGAGACAAATGAGGACTTGATTATTCCGCAGGAAAAGGCCAAATTGAAAAGTGTTTAATCGGCTGTAACGCAGTACAAGCGAGTTCGCAAAACTGATTGTTAGAATGAAACGAAGCGCTCCGCTTCTAAAGCAATTACAATTAAGTCGT
Organism: Opisthorchis viverrini; assembly: GCF_000715545.1. Lineage (NCBI taxonomy): Eukaryota > Metazoa > Platyhelminthes > Trematoda > Opisthorchiida > Opisthorchiidae > Opisthorchis > Opisthorchis viverrini. Next base: position 186,280 of record NW_008752123.1, read on the forward strand.
TTTACCTACTTTTCTACGATAATTGGTAGTTCAGTACTGAAATCCTTTAAATTCGCTCCCTGAATTTCCGCCAACATTCTTCCTATGCTGACCGATCTCGTTGCATCGTTGCTGGCCTGACTGCTCTTACCGGTCCACATGACCGGACGCATAACTTGAGCAGATATTTTATAGTAATATCAAAATCTTTTCTGCTCATCCACTTACCGCACTATTTAATTTAATCACTTTAGGTTTCTACAAGGAGAACCACAGGCCTGGTGGAAGGTGAGGTCAACCGAGTCGTAAACAGAAATCGTTCATCAGTTAGCTGGGTACTCTTAAAACTGTGATCCCAACCGTCGATTTTTGCAGATATCCTTTATCCCTCGGCCTACTGAAAAAGGAACTCCAAGTATGAGCAGTGTGACGGAAAAGGCACGCTTAGGGATGAATGTCGAATTAGGGCTTACCAGATGGGCGTTCTACCAAACGGACTATTGAGGTCAGTTGCCTGAACTCCAAAGCTGATTCGTCACTCCATTGACCACCACCTTAACAACAAATATGTCACTTCCATAAGTGATCTCCTTGCATGACTTCCACAATGTGCTGGACACCAATATCGTTCAATTGCACAGACGGATTGCTGGAATGTGGGAAATTATTTGGACTGAAATTTTCACTGGGGGACCGTTCCAGGCGCTTATTTTCACTCATCCTTCGTGTTCTTGGACGCCCGTTGTCAATATTTATCAAATCCACTTCTGTCTTTCTTCAAAATACTGTCGACGTCAAACCAATATTTTCTGTTCTACCCGTGTTTTGTTTTAAAACTATCCATATCGGTACTGACAGTCGTTGCAACCCTTGGTTGCCCATGGTAACCGAAGCGTCAGATTATATCATCTTGTTCCGCTAAGTCGTGTTTTGAATTCAACCTTCCCCCTCACAAAAACAATATCCGTTCTGTTTAATGTGTATCTTTCAAGTGTACAAATATCAGACTACACGAATGTGGCTGGGGTGAAATATGCGGTGGAGAATTGGAAAACAAATTCTGCGTCAATTGAATGCCTCTGCGTTCCTTTAAATTTGGCTGAGAGTATGCTTCTGAATCAGGAGACCAGGACTTGTACACTTCTGCATCACTCCAGTTTTGTGCCATAATCGACGCTCTTGTCTAATTAGTTCAGTCGCTGTTCCCACCATCGGGTGCATATAATAACTTCAAGCTCCGCTGGAAACTACTTGTTATTGGTCAGCCAGCTGTGATTAACTGTTGGAGGCAAAGTGACTGCAGTTGCTTCCAACTATGTCAGTGTTGTCTTATCTGGAGTTCGACGCCTAGCTTTTTATACCGTAAGGCTGAGATCGCTCTCTCTCTCTTCCTCCTCCTAGCATTCGTTCTCCATCATTGCATTCACTGAAAATTTATCGTTCTGTTCCAGAAACTTTTCGTGGGTGAATAGTGCCTTGATTTTGGATCGTGTACCATGTTTCTCAGGGCACTGAAGAAGTCCCATAGAATCGTCAGGTCAACTATGTAATGGGAGTGTTTGTTCCACATTCACTCGGGAGGAGATTTTTACTCAAATTCCTTGCCACTGGTTATTCTAATCGTTGGCTGGTCATCAGACGGTTGTCAGGATAAATTACTAATTGTCTTAAGCTAAGTTGGACAAGCAACAGCTTCTATCTACTCTGAAACACACGGAGCTACTTAACCGTGCTCGTATGACAAGTGTGAATTAAACTGTGAAACTATACGCTACAAATTTACCTCGAGTAGCGCAAAGACTCATGTTTAGCAGGCGTAGTCACAAAGATAAACAAATGGATTCAGGCGTGGTCCAGTGTGCACCGTGTCTGTACAAACATCGCTATTGACGGTTGTTTCATTCACGTGAGCGTGTTATTCGTGGTTGGTTTCGGATTTGTGGATTTTCTAAAGCAAAAGCGCCCTGGTTTGGATAGTAGGACAAACTAATCACATCAGTGAAGCGTGAACACATTCGTCCGCTCGGTTTCAATAATTCGGGTGAGTCCAGCATGCAGCTTTTGTCTCGAATGTCCGGTTGCGGTGGTTCAACCCCTGGCATTGCCGGGGACACACTACAGATCAGCTGTAATAAAGGTAAAAATCATGTAACATGTTTCCGTCTTTGACGAGAAGCAAGCAGAAAGATCAAGTCAGGGCAGGAAGATGACTGGTCATGCGACAGCGGTGTGAACACATATACAAATATATCATCTTCACACGGTGGTAAGTGATTTCAGGTTTGGTTAATGAAACAGTGAGAATATTCCGAAACAGGTTGTCTGAAAATCAATGGTTAACTGCGAAACCTAATTTTATGAGCAAAGTTTAGATGTCCTAACTTGAATAAAAACGGCGTGCTGTGGGTGCTTTTATCAGTTTTACTATGACAAATAACCATTTGCAAGTGCGCAACACAATCACTTGTATAGTCTTACTGATTGAAAACCAAGAAAAGCAGACTTCAGCATATGCTTAGCAAAGGACCAGTGCGTACACTTCATTTTCTATGATAGCTCAGAAGACCTGTGATGTACTTCCTATAGTAAAACTACTAGGAATGGATCAGAACCGTAGGGTTTCACTACAGAATTTTGACCAGAACGTTGTAAGAACCCGAAAAATTATATCGGGGAAAGTAAGCAAATGAAGCCACTGGAGTGTCATGAATACAAAACACATTTCATTGTTTTCTGTCCTGCTTAAGCTGATAAAAAGGCACACTATTGAGAAACCCCAGATGGGTCCCTCCGATTCTGTATGTCAGTTTGCTTACAAACATGAAGGATGCTGTTGCTTATTTAACGTGTCAAATTTTAAGGGCTGTCAGGACGGCCAAAGCAAACGTGCTCGCATTCGTTTCGTAGCTTTAGCAATACAATTCTGAGACAAAGGATCGGACCTGGTTCATTGACATGCAAGGGCTCGTTTCTTCTTTTGTCTGGTTGTTTCACCAAACGTACCTAGGATGTTCAGATCGGTAGCAAAAAAACAATTACCTTTTCTTCTCACGTTTTGAACAAGATCTATACATTTTAGCCACTCATTTAATGGAAGAAAGTATAGTAAATAAGTAAATAAATAATCAGCAATGAACTATATATATATATATATATATATATATATATAATGTAGCTGCAAAGGATGGAGTTGGTGTGTCTTGGCACAGAGAATACAGGTATTCCGAGGGATACCACCTGTTTATAGTCCGATATTCAACTGGTTTGCATACAAATTGGGCAGCCGGTAACCCAAAGCTAAATTTTGGTTACAAAATCTTAGCATCATATCTGTCGTGTCGGGCCGGTAATCAGCTGTTGAAAAAAGCACGTTTTGCTTCCCTAACAGGTGCCGGTTGATATCACTGTAGTGACAACATTGAGTGAATTCGACTCTTTACTGGACCCATCGGCACTGTTTATGTCCCTCGCAATTGCGAATCTGTCAACCGTGCAGCTCGAGTGAACGGTAAAGAAAATGAATATTACTCACAATCAAATTCATACTTGCCTAACATATCGTTGCCAAACCATGCCAAACTAATGAGAAATATATAGAATGTAGACGATTAGACCGTGTCAAAACAACCGTGGGCTTCCAGCACCAGATACGTCACATAACAACCCCGAATGTAAGGAGAATTCCCAGAGCGTTCGATCTGTTCTAGTTCATTATAAGGCAGCTTGCAGTCAATGATGGTCGCTCCGCCTCAATAGTGATTACACACTTGCTCTAAACGTTGCTGCTGCTACTGCTGGTGGTGGAAGAATATGTGAGGTTTCCATCCTGATAACTGGCATTCCATTTTGACAATTACATTCATTTGTAAATCAATTTGGTTTTCATAGGATCCCCAAGTGATGATGTTCTTCAACTGAATATGCTGCACAGATGGTACGATATATTCGTGATATCGCAGCATAATTTCGCGAAGAAAACTCACAGAGTTCTCAGTAACCTTGTGAATAGTTTCCTGTATAGCTTCCACTTTGTTTTATCACAAATGAACTGACTGAGTTATGGGTGTTTGTGCCCATTTACGACGAAGATGAACATTCATTACCGAGGACAAAAACCATACACCTGTTTATTAATTCAAAGTCATTAAGCGGATGACTGACAGCACAGAAGGATGACTGGCGACGACTGCGAATCCAGCACAGTTCAAGGAGACCTGCGCTTTACCTGCCGTCCTGTATGTGGAACACTCAACTTACCATGTCCTCTCCAATACAGCAGGGTCTTTGCCTCATTAGAATGTGTTGTTATTATGGTAGTAAACTCATTCAATTACTTTACTATCAATCACAAGCCACATCGTTCCCACAGGATAATTCTTTGCGTGGGTTTTGCTTGCCGTATGGATTGAGTCGAATCATTTGAACAGCATTAGCCTTGACTAAAGTTTATATCAACCAAATTTATACCGCAACCACGGAAAGTGGATCTTGTTTTACATAATAGGGACACATCCTTAAACCAGAAAACTATCACCGGTTTCCCTGATTTGCCGTTGTGTCCCATTTTACAGCGAACAGCTCGCATGACAGGAGGCTGAACCAGAAAGTAACCTACTCAAGTGAGACCAACCATGGATTCTCTTCGCTTTTCACTCTGCTCAAAATGACCATTATCCTCTGAATACAACTGGACAACTTCACTGCCTAAATTGTCCGGTGCAAATGGCAACTAATGCAACGTACGCTGAAAGAAGGCTACCTCCGTACCTGACCTGCTGCACTACTATTGCTCAGTGCTAGTCGATCAGGTGCGTTAAAATCTTAGGGTTCCCTGACTTTAAGAGTGCACTCGATTGTGCCTTTCCGGTGCACCTTCGCATAGAATATTTTATGGAATTTCAGTAATATCAAATCACTTTTGTATTTATCAACGTGTTAGAGTAAATGGGAAACTCTCCAAATGCTTGCCTACAATTAGTGTTGTCCGACAAGTATGTCTACTTCCTTCATTCTGTTTACTATCTTCTTTGATGAAGTAATGAGGAGAACACTGGAAGGGCTCCTAAAACCCCATCCGGGCGAAAGCCTTGTCGACCCTGTTGACGTGTCTAATTAGAAGTAGCAGAAATCCAGAAGTGGACAGAAGTTGACATGGAAGAAGGGAATGATGTTAGGAAAAGTCTGGGTGCTATTGGGGGCTGATCTCCTTGCAGAATAGTGCCCATGGGACAGTCCCTGTGCCTGGTTATGGCGTTAGTGTCTATCCAGATTACCAAACTGCGTGTTTGAAGTTTAGGCATCTAGGACGCTGGTGATGGGCAAGTCCCATGTCCCAATCCCTGTCCTATTTTTCCTCTTTATGTCGTAAGAATTTAATACTTTATTCAGAATAAGTGACGGTGAAGCACCACTGTTCTCCTCAGGTGACACTGTCAATCATGATGAGGGTGAGTACTCAGAACTTCCTGTAATGTGTAACAACTGAATGAATGTATTTGAGTAGCCGAGATGATCGTAAACGGTTGGCTGTTATCCAGACAAGGGAGACGCCAGTGGCCGATGAATATATGGGATCGCTTGATGCAGGAGACTTGGGATCTTCCATGAATAGACTCTCTGTAGAGAACAAAATGCCTGACAGGAGAAAGGCTGTTGCTTGCAGCATTCAAATAGATCCAGATGAACGCACAGCTTGCAGTTAAACATTGGCGTATAGAAGGTGTAATGTTCGGTGATCGCTCGTTAAGCTTTGAGGTTCAAAATGATTGACACTGTAACGTGGCTGTAGTGATGTTGTGCAGCTGGTAGTAATCGATAATCGGCAATCGTGAAGCGGTAACAGCCTTTTGTTGCACAGCTGGCATGCATCAAGGAAGGAAGCATGAGGGCTGAGATACTGCCGGGTTTCTCAAGCCTAGACAGGAACAGCTAAGATGCAAAGATTGAGTTCGAACCACAATCATTCTGGTCAGTAGTTTCGCGCCTTAAAACTGAGCTATGCCATGCGGCTTTCGATATTCGGAAGCCGTGATAAACACTAACTGAGTGCTTCTAAGGGGACCGTCACTCTAAAGTTGCGGTGAATATTACCATTGGTAGAAAACTTCAAACAGAGACATATCAACAAACTCAAAACTTTCTGCTGAAGTGATTAACAAGTGACCGCAGTCGAGATATTATGCAGGCCAATATAGTCCGATGTGTGACATGAGTTTTCAACTGGTCAGTTCACAGTGGTGAAGGTGGCGTAGTGAAGGTCACCGTTCATGATATCGATCAGCGATCAGTAGTAAACTATGATTCACCTTACTAATAGTCTGATCAGAGTCACTAAAAATCCCACCTGACAGGTAGAAATTGCTACATTTACTAACCAGGACTTATTCTTCACCTAGCATTGAGGCTCGATGACGAGTATTTACTTTTCGCTAACTGAAGGCTAAAACACAGGCTGGTGAATCCCACTTGGTCTGTCTTTCTGCTACATACACCAGCTCACTTGCAAGTGATATGGTGACCCTTACATCCGTAAGACGGATAAAGCAATGACAGTCACAACGATCTGCGAATTGTCCTCTTCGACTGACAAGCACAACTTAACGACAGTTCATCCGGCTAACCTCAGCTCAACATCCACCAACGTGTTGCACAAGTCAAAACGTCGATATCTGGAACGTAATGAAGTCACATTGATTAAAATCCACCAGTTAGTTCAATACCCAACAAAGAGCTGAGTCAGAACGTCTGTCTGACATGAAACTGATATCACCCGCAGCTATGTATCCTCAGGTGTTCACCTACATCGTTTGGTTTCAAGCGTTCAAAATCCATGAAGTATTGACACAGCCTCAATCGAAACTTCTCGCCGTTCTTGTCCAAGCTTACTCAACTTGCTTCGTAAACATACTCAGCGGACAAATTTTCTCATCCCACCGTCGATTGATCGTGGCTTCATCGAAATTTCCGCACAGCGAAGCACTTTACCCAGTGTAAATTTCACAAATGAAGTAGAACTTAAGGTTGACGGGAACTCGGGGAATGCGCCTACCTAATGAGCTCCAAGAAGGGCCAAACCGGTCGTGAGTTGTCAAAGAATTTTTAGCAACCTTATGAGTAGTGCACCAATCACTCTTCAGCAGAACAGTTGTGATGTCTCATTTTTTGAGTGATCTGTGTTTAAAATCTTTGCTCATTCTGTGCTGAGAGGCTAGTCTTACTCTAGTTTATGGACTTTTTAATTTACTTGATCATTCAAACAGAAAAATGAACATATCACTTTTCTGTAGAGTAAGCTAGTGAGGCAGCAGAAAACATCACATGGAATCTAAAACACATTTCATTTTAAGGAGGTACGAGTCGTTCCAGGTAACCATAAACTGAGACGTGTCTGCCAGCCGATCAACAGTCACAAAATAGGATGTAAATCTGTGTTCCATGAAACAGCTAGTCGAATCATTCTCACTGATCGATGGCCCAATTTTTCCTGGTAGTCCACGACAAGTTTGGGTTATACGACGTGCAATAAATTCAGTCGGATTTACTCGTGAAAGTACTTTTTGGATGAAGAACTTTTAAAACAGACTCTTGTTGGCGTTCAGCTGCCTCTTCCCACCTTGACCTGAACGACATTTCTTATCCTGATTTCAGATTTTGCACGGAAACGATCGATAGTCGAATCCAGCTTTTTAAGTGCAGATATATTGGCACGACTGTTGCTGGAAAACAGCGACAGTTCAGGTCAGCCTAAATGTTAATTTTGACCGTTGCTTGTGTTATCGCGTCTCAAGGTTGTTTTATCACGTGCTGCAGATAGACCTCCTACTGATTAGGAAAACTGGGTGCAGTAAACGGTGGACGTCAACGTCACGTTAGAATGCGCAGTAAGATTACGTCGAGTACGAGGGATTCAGTTGAGTCGCTCGTGAAAACCAAATTGATTTGCAAATGAGTGTACCTCTCGAAAACAGTATAATTTGGGTTCAAGTAGAACATAAGGTTGACGGAAACTCGGGGACTGCGCCTACCTGATGAGCCCCAAGAAGGACGAAACCGGTCGTGGGCTGTCGAACAGTTTTCGGCAACCTTTGTGAATAGTTCCTATATAAAACACCTTCAGCTGTCCTGAAAGGCAAGGGTCACATTAGACAACTTTTAAGCCCAGTCATTCCAGAAAGCAACAGTTTGTCACCAGAATAGAGTGGCCCGGCAAACTAAGTGATGCCAAAAATTACACATCATTGCCGCCGAAGACGGATGATCAATCCGTTTGGAAGAGTGGCACCAATGTGTTGTGTCGCTAAAATGGCTAAACTCTTTGACAAACTATGCAGTGTCCTTTATTGGGTTTTTGAGATGCAGTACAACCGGAACTCTTTAAAGATGTTTATCGAATCAGGGCGAGTTTCTCGGCTATTCGATGAGTTACGTTACTTTCGTTCATGCTGCCTCCCGGTTGAGATTTTGCTTTCAGTCAGCCGGATTGTTTGCGAAAGTGGAACCGTAAGTAATGATTTGTCAACTTGTAACTGTATGCTAGACAACTTCGTGTTATTATTTTAAGTCAACCTGAAAATTGTTGCCACTCTGTCTCTGTATTCTCCTCATGGGTACAGAAATTTTGCAGCACAAGCCACTTCTACCTCCCTGGGGAAAATAATCCTATGCATACCGTGTACTGGGAGACCTGAAGTGTACCAAAAACCCATATCTGGAAGACATCTTGTCATTGTGTTCAGGGCAAGTTTTGCTTAGTCCCAGATAGCAATCCACTATGCCTTTTCTTCTGATTTGCTTTCATCAGGTGGATATACTGAAGTCCCAAGATACACGCCTCACAGAGTTGGCTCTCATCATGAAATGTTTGAAACCATAACTGACTAGTCACAAGAAATCACATGTTTGACTGATTTCGGCGTAACAGCCGCACCAGAAAAGTGTCTCTGTTGGCCTTGTCCGCAAGAGTTAGATGGAACCTCTATTAAAACTGGAAAATGGTTTAAATGTAGCACTCTTTCGGTTTCTAGCTGTAGTGCCACCCGAAGGTACCACGAGGAACGAGATACTGTAAGACTGCCCAAGCCTAGACAGGAGTGGTCGAGATGCAGAGGTCGGGTTCTAATAACGGACCATCCGATCAGTAAGTCTGTGCCTTAACCCCTGAGCCACCTCGAAATCACTATAACTAAGAACTGGCACCTGAACGCACGAAAATCAGGAAATGAATAACGACAAGGAATTAGTTTTGGTAATGGAAAACCTGACCCTGATTATTTTTACTGCAATATGAAGTGAAGCTGAACATGATCGAACAGTTGCAGTTGTCTCCTACGATTAGATTCATAGCCGTTGTTTGGCCAAGTAAAAAGGTTTGAACGGAGTTAGAGATTATGACCATGTTGGTTTTTCTCGTAAATTAAGTTGGCCGTAGTCGACAAACCGTCCTTCTTTCCCAAAGTCAGGCTGGTCAGACTGGATAAACTAACTTCTAAATAATAAAATCATGAACCCTCTACCGAAATGCGTGATGGTCTCTTTGGGCTATTATTGTATAACAACAAGAGAGGCTCGTCATATGATAAATTCGCAACATAATTTCATCTCCAACTCGACCTATTGAGTGAGTCTTCAAAAGACAGATGTCTGCCATACGAGGCTAAATTTAGAAGTCCACCTGGAAGTGGCCCTCCAGCAAGAGAGAAGTTTGCGGACTCTTTCCGAAAGCACATCCTACATTTTGAGTACAGAATGCAACAAGGTAAGAACAGTAAGTAGAGCTAGAAAACACGAAGGTAACATATATCGATGTCTAGTAAGACGGCGAATCATGAGTGGCATTGGATCAGACTGTGACCACAGCCGCCTAGGTACAGTATGTGAATGACGGCGACGCGTGCACTGTGAACAAGAAGAAAGAGCCCAAAGTGGGACGCAATAGTAAGCAAGTCCACTTGTGCTGGTGCCAGTCAGTTGGGTATCCAAGATCGGACATTTAACCCGAAGATCCTGTACCTGATTACCAGACTTGCATCGCTGGAGGTTTGTTTGTCGGGTCTGGTCCCCTCCTGAACAGCTGTTCAACACAGTCATGGTTATGACACAGCAGAAGTATCCAGCCCAGAAAAAAAACCTCAAGGGTTGAAATGCCTTTTTCAAGAATGTACCAGAGCCACAGACAGACTTCCAAGTTTGTGCCGGTCGGGATTCAGTTTGCATTCCCTAAAACCTTTGTGGGTTGAACAAAAATCTTCACATAAAAATGCATTTTGCTGTATATATGCTCGCACCGAAAACCATCATAATCTGCCATAATTTTGTTGGAGTTTGTTTTAATTAAAGTTGGAGCGCGATGCCGTCGGATATTGCTTAAAGTGTGTATGTTGAGAAATTGGGGCCGCTAGGCATGCGTCCTTCACAATATCTGCGAAGGCGTTAAATGAACGCGTTAAATGAACCTGTGGTATTTGTGCGTGAAGGGGGTAAGCACCAACGCTGTTTTGTGTTACGAGTGGATGCACCATAAATGCAGTAGACGGCCATCAAAACCAATGAGAAGTCACATATAAAAGCCACCAGTTCCAGTATGTTCTACCGTCAACGAGGCATCGTGAATTTCAGGTAACACTGGTATTTCTAGCTGCCTAATACGCAGTAGGCAACATCTACAAAAAAAGAAAGCAATACGAGTCAGCCGTTGAAGATGACGTTGTGTCAACACAGTTCTACGATACCGTTGCCGCCGAAGTGCTCATTTCATAGAGTACCTATAGATCCCAGTTTTTCAGCCCTCTGCCTCATAGTGATACTTTGGCAAACTGACTTATATCTTCCTCTCGTTTGAGGACGCCAAAAGCTCGATGAATACTGCTCATTAGGAGGTCCGTAACCCCCACAAGGTTGCTGAAAACTCTTCGACAACCCACGACAGATTTTGCCCTTCTTGGGGCCCATCAGATAGGTACAGTCCCCGAGTTTCCGTCAACCTTATGTTCTCCTTATGAAAATATACTGCGATATCTCGAATACCGTGCCAACTGAAACATGAGGCGGCCTGTGTGCAGCACATTTAGTTGTAGAATATCATAAGCGAGAGAGTTAGTTGAGTCTCGGAAAACCCAATTGATTTTCAAATGAGTGTATTTCTCGGGAAAAGTCCGTAACCCCTTCCTGCAAGGGTGTACGTGTGAATCAAAAGCCCGATAAGGTTTGACTTTTGATCTCGACCAAGTTGGACCACTGAATTTTCCTACTCGAGATAGAAGTGCGTGTGTTAATCAGTCAATTAGTCGCATTTTAGACATGTGCATCGGCTAATTTCGTTCAGCTGTCCCCTATGGTCCGCTTAAGTTCCCTCTAGCCAGTTAATTAAGCATCGTACAAGCCTCTCTCAATTAGGCTGGGAATTAATGGTAGACGTTATGATGAGTAGATCACCATGTATATCTCTAGTAGCAAGCCGTCGGGCAAATCTCGAGAGCAGACTACGGAAAGCAATGGAGAAATAAATATTTCCAAACAACGTACCAGAATACTCGGCCTACCGGCAGAGCTTCTTATCATCTATATGCCTTACACTGTTCAAACTAACACAAGTTATCCGAATGTGATTAATGTGGCCTGGGTGACGATTACTCGGAGCAGCTATTTCCGATACCCGAAACAGTCGTGCAGAAAATACAAGGCAAGATTTAGTTACAGGAGTAACACTTCCACGTATTTTGCGTCCACGAGTACACTGTGGGTTCTAGCAAGTTCCATAAAGTATTACAGCTGCTGAACTGCCTGCAAGCTGCAAGTCGTGACATGTCATTACATTGAGCACTTCTTTCCAAATCGAGGTAATGGATGACATTAGGCGTTTGTCCACTTTAATAAATTAACGATACAGGGGTTTTTCAGGAATAACCATCAGACATAGACATTTCAAATTGTGACTGGGTAAGCTTGATAACATAGCAATTGTCCAGAAATTGATTCCATTCGGCGAACACCGATCGGTGTTCAGTATTAGCCTCGCAACCTACACACGCTGACCTTATATGTGCTAGCTAACGCGTGTTGTCAAGCCTGACCATCAAGTCACTAAAACTTGCGGTTCGATTCACCACGTGCATGAGCATTCTGATGCACACGCCGTAACAGACTAGCTTTGTGCTCTTTACATTGGCAATTCGACTACTTTAAAGACCGGGACAACAATCATAATAGGGCAAGCAATATTCACAAAAGAAGTGGAAGATGAAACCGTGTGCGAAGATCGCGTAATCGCCAGTTCAGTAAGACGTAATGAGTCAGTCTTGGGAAATGGAATGATTTCCCAAGTTAAACCCAATACATTGATGAGGGTCAGCTACTGAAAATGGAACACGCAACATTTACTGCACTTCAGCCCAAAGAAAAGCAATCTTTGTGGAAGAGTTACCCAGTTAGGGAGGCTTGACATTCGGATGCAAAGAGACATAGTTTTCGGAAGCTTGAAATTTTGGGAAGTATCTACTTAGGTGTCCTCATGATCAATTCCGATCTTGGCTTGACAGAATCCAGTAGCTTCGCCACAGGTTTGGTAGATGTTTACGACGCGAATGAGTTCTTATAGTTTGCCAGGACATATCATATAATTACCCTGGCTCCCACCGATGCATATCATCAGTGGTGATCTGCATTAGGGTTTGTAATGGTTTATCGAGTATAATAGACAACGTTGTGTGCGGAGCAGACCAGTGTGTTCTATCAGCTGTACGTCCATCGTATGCACCCGGCGTACACTCAAAGGAATAAGGCCGGGGAGTGGATAGGAACAGGCAGTTCTAAACGTATCAGCAATGCCAAATCATGTAGGGCCTGATATTCAGGAACACGCGGTTTCGTACTGCTTCTATCAGACAAGACTGGAATTAACTTAAGAAGTGAACCCGATGATATCCTCCTCGGGTAGCCCGAAGGACTGGGTTACGACAAGCCAGACCCAGATCACATCCATATCGCATTCTGAAGGTAGCTATGGTTTTACTTCCTTCAATCTATACCGTAGTGAAGACTGAATGTCTCCTTTTGCTTCACAGCAGGCTAAAGTCTTACAGAAAGCTAAGTAAGAACATCTCATCAGACCCCGACTGGTGAATATAAGGCACATGGTGTAGCAGGCGTACACAAACGACGGTCACGAGTAGTTTCTGTTATTCATTAGGCGAAAATATTCATCGACGGCAATAAGACAGCCCTGTGTGCTGTACGTCTGACAAATTTTTCTGTTTCATCAAATGTTCGGAGGAAGCTAAAAGTGTCCTTGTGACTGAGGACAACTTGCCACCTGATAAATATCCAAAGCAAAAGATGGAGATATAAAAGCGCCTGAAATAACTGTCATCTACCGAGCATTACTAAATTGTACGGTTTCCAGATAAGTTGAGATCAGGTGCACTCTGAGCAAAGACCCAATTCATAGAGAATGTCAGTCTTAGGATTTTTACAATAAAATCCTGGAATCAAGGTCCCACTGATGAACTAGCAAGATTCCAAAAGTCTCCTTGCATGACGTTATGATGAGTTTCAGTTGAGCTTAGATGCCTGAAAGGAAATTCTTCTCATCACAGGTTATTGCTCCAGTCTAATGTTAGAAGGGCCACCTTAGAAAACCCAAAATCATAAACAGAGGTCTGGTTCTTAATAACTTTGCCAGTTTCTGGAAGCCATCTGGTGAATGGATAAGAAGTACTACCTCATTTACGACTTCCAGCGCTTCTAAGCAGCTGCTTCTGAGCAGCATTCGTTGTCTATCGAGTCATCACTGAGGTGTAGTGAACGGGGACTACACATTGGAACTTGCACTTCTGGAAAGGAATCCGACTGACCAGTCAGTTAGTATACGTTCCAACACTCGATAGAGACCTTGGTAAGTTAATCAGACAGAATATTTAAGCAGTGCACTCCCATTGGTCAGTGATGAACGATATTCCCAGTCTGCAAATACGCCACAGCTGATTGTCTGCTGTGGCATCAACTGATCAGGTGACCCAAAGTTGATGAGTAAACAAAATTGGTTCGTGCTGATTGGAGAATATTACGGTGTTTATTTCGTCAAGTAGTTCCAAACGGGTAGAACTCGTAGGAAGATGAATGGTCTCTGTCTTTGTTATGACATCCGGGAATGCAGACAGTCACATGGGGGAAGCAGCCTGAAATGATTCATCCAACGGCACGCTAAGCACCGTTGTGCCATTTTCTTTATATGTAAAACCGCCAACTTTTTCAACTTTTGGCAAGAATTCAATGGGTTAGGGTAAATGAGACGTTTATTAATATTACTATTATTAATTTGTACTATCATTATTATTGAGAGCAGTTTTTTTTCAATTTCTCAGAAGGCCAAACACCAGCTCTAGAGCAGGTGCACTTATGTTTTGTATTCGAATTCAGTTAAATCGTTGCAGTGCTATTTGAAACATTCTGCATGGATGTTGTAGACAGCCAGAAGCAGGCGCACTCAGTGGGCTCTATCAGTCATCACTAGAACGCACATCTTTTGAATATGTCTTCGGTCGGTTTGCGTCTAACTAGAACTACGAGTTTCGTCCAGTTGTGAAGGACAGCAGACCTGATCCCTCATTTCCAGTGCTCTTCAAGCAGATGTGGTTCACAAAGACCACTTCTTGTTTCAGCTAGAACGATATTCAGGACAGATATTCAGCACGCATGACAATAAAAGCCTCAGACAACTAACTACCAGTTTTTCACCAGTAGAGAATTCATTAGACAAACTTATGTTCGAATTCCTTTTATTGTCATTTAATTTTGAAGAGCATGATCACAAACACAAAGAGTGAATGCAAGCGACGAATGCGAAAGGGTAACAGGAGAACATGAGATATAAGAGAGAAACGTCTCATTCGACTTCATGCCACCAACAGTTCCAGTGAGATTAGATGAATTTTAGCGTATGTACAAAATTTTGGTATGGGAAAACGCGTCTAAAGACCATCAACCGAAGAGAGGACAAACACTGTTGAATGCTCTTCAAGGCGCCGTAAGCGCCTGCACAATCAAGACTCGCACATCAGGCACGAAGTCTCCGTCATACTGGGTCTGGTGGGAGATTAAATGGCAAAAATGTACACTCAGCGCTAAGTGCCACGCATAAAAGTGTCATAAGTACGCGGAGAGCCCACAGTGGCAAACAAACACAAGTCACTGACTGTGACCTTAGGAAGTCCCAGTCCAATAACAGCCTTCGTGGATTGAGGAAAGCAGATCCCTCGATAAGAGATGATCATCGGTTGGTGGACCAAAAAGTCTACATCACAACCGATTGCACGTAGGGCTGGGATTATGGCGATGGAATATTCATCTAACCATACGTCTGCTTCTTCTCATTTCACACAGTCACTTCGCACCCATCCGAGACTGCGCTGACGTCTATTACAGTTGCCCGGCTATCCCGAACAGCGATTAGGTCAGGTTTGATGGAAGACGTAAAAGTAGGTGCTCTCAACTCCTCGAAGAGGGTGTATCCCAGTCGACGGAGACATCTTGCAAGTTTGCTTACAGCCCTATTATGACGAACACATTTGGCGTCATGTGTGATCCAGCAGGAGTGTAAAATATGCACCAAACTCTCCGGTTGGCCACACTTTCCACGACATATGATCGTCTGGCCACCATGACCATGTCGAGCGCTTCTAACTCTCGTCCTACTCAGGTTGCATCGGAGCTGAATACTACTTCTAATATATACTACTATATTATACCATTATATAAGATATAGACATATATATATATCACTGATCCCGAACAATTTTGCCAAATGCGGAATCGTTGACACCATTGTGTAGTACTCGGCACTGAGTATAAAAGAGTTTTCCATATGCGTTCTCCGCTGCATCGGACTTGGGATACCAAGTCCCTCATGTTGTTACCGGCGTGGGTGTAAACGGTCGAGGTGTCCTTCGGTAGACGTAGTCAGCCACGAATACATTGTCTAATGTAGTTGTCCAATCTTTTGAACGTGTTTCGGTGGACTTGGCCGAACATGAGCGAGTAGTTCCTCGTGATCTCCATTCTTTGGTGCGCCTTCAACGGGGCACGCGTCACCTCATCGAGCAGTTTGAGCAGATGCTGATGGTGGTTGAAGAACCCTTTCCCTTCCTAAATATGTCATGATGTCTGTCGGACCCAGAGGAGTGATGAGTTCCTCGGCGAAGCAAAATGGTTCAACTGAGACTGCCGCCGCCCGATGTTTCCTATCCCCACAAATCACCGCCACTTTCGTCTTTCTGGCGTTTATTTTCATGCCAACTCTTCATACCTCGACTGCAGCCGCATCGAGCTTCTCTTTAAGGCGCGCCTTACTTTCTCTAGTAGTGGTACTTAACACCAAGTCGAATATATATGATGATAACTGTCACTTCGCACAATCGGCCCATATTACCAGATAGCTCGACTGAGTAGTCCTGTGTGGAGAAAAAGACCTCAGCTTGTCGAATACGGAAATATGAGTCGGTCTGTGAGCAGCATAGAGTCAAACGCAAGATTAGGTTGATAATCGGTCTGACGTCTCTTTAAAATCAAATTGGCTTATATCTCCACTTAAGTACAGACTGGTGTTCAATCAAGGAAGGAGTCTTTTGAAAGCTCGGAGGACTGGGCCTACCCGTTGAGCCCCACTTGCGAGAACCGTTTGGGGGTTGTGTAAAAACAAGAACGATTGCTTTCAACTGACAATATGCTTGGCCTTTTCATCTAGCCGGATCATTTTTTTTGTTTGTCTCCCTGTCTCCGATTAAATACACAAGCCTTAGGATGGCCTGGGAACAGAATTTTAGCTTACTAGAAAGTTGCACTAAAATTTAGGCTCCTGAAGACCTTTTGTACACTTCACAGCTTCTAATTCATACTCGATCCATAGGACAAGACTCAATTGGTGGTAAGTCATAAGAGCATCTTGTTGTTTTCGTTGTCTGCGTATCCAGAGACTTCCGCAAATTGAAACTTTAAAAGAGCCGACACCAATTCCTGGGTGCATTTTCTGTAGGTTAATCTCCTATCTACCAAACTGCATCCTCTGAATGCATTTTGCATTTTACTGAAACGTCTAAAGGCATACAGACAACCGAGTGTTTTGCAAAATTTGCCACCAAACATGGCTTAGCTATTCATTGCTAACCTAACAGGGTCAAGTGGAGTTACTCAACTTAAGCGAAGACAGTGGCGACGAGAATGACTGCTTCAGTTTGAGCGGCGCAGCAAAACACAACATCAGGCTTTTCAGAAGGTACACCTCTAAAGTGAACGCTTGGAAATTTCGTGATTAGTTGCGAAGCATCATGATGGGTAACATAGTGTGTTGCTTCCTTGCCGACAAGAAAGAGTTTTCTGTGTTTCAATCGCGCCCTTAATCAAGTATTTGAATTACACCATCCAAACCCGAACTCCAGACACTCTCCTACAGAAATTTTCGCTGCTCCTGTCATCGTTATGTTCCCAGCAAAAAGACTTCATCTGCGGTTCCTAATCTGATCCTAGTCTTTGTGCCTTAACAACCTCATAATTTCATCAGAGTTTTCAACCGTCCGTGGGAAAGATTGGATTTTGTTAGGGTCTTTTTCAAGGCCTGAGAATCCCTTCTATTCTAAAACCTTTGCCAGCTTCACGGCCTTATCAAATACGTGTCAAAAAAGCAAATTTTAAGGCAAATTATTGGATTAGATGAGAATATTGCCGACTTACTAGGCTAGTAGCTTGCCATTTACTTCAGTTTTCTACCTTCCAGGCGTTTTTTATTTTGTTAATCAGTGTCGCATACCATCTTACTACACGGCTAGACACACTTCTGACTTCTCGTTCTATAATATTATCGGTTTATTGATCCTCGCTATGCCCAATCTCTTGGATCCTGTTGAACTACGTGCTACTTTAAGCCATTCAAATCTAGTTTACTCTGATGAGTTTGAGTGAACCAGTGGTCTAATGTGGGTAGACCTCAGCCGTTAAAACACTCATGAAATACCAATTAACGAGACTGGGAAATAATGGGGAATGGTTGACGAGTTGATGACCAAAGTTACAGTTTATGCTACTTTGCCTGCTTCATGGTAGAATGTTTGGACTTCCAGCTTACCTCTATAAACTAGCTGAACACGACAATGTACCTAGTCCCCACGGACTACACACAAGGTCAAGGCAATACAACAAACTTCGTATAGGTTGCCTCGCAGTCCAGTGAATCGGTGGTGTGGTCTGTGTAAGTATGTAAGAGTGTGTGTAAGAGTTTGAATGGTTTCGTATTAGGCCCAGGCAATCTCGTGATAGTTATTTGAAAGCACCACAACTTCATTGACTCACCCTGTGTGGTGTACTGATAGAAACACCTGATTTGTGCACTACATTGCAACCAGGGCTTTTGACTGAGCGCAATGCGGAGACCTGGCTGTCCAGCTGGGTGCACACCTACGCATGTGGAATAAAAGGTTTTTGATAAGAACGTGTTGACTTCGGTCCCTTGCTTGATTACACAAGCCCAAAACAAGTTTTCCTCCCCTGCACTCTTTCTTCTTGTTTGCCGATGATTTCTCAGTTTAACTTTCTCGTCGTATAACGGATTCTACTAGTAATGCAGACACACTTCCCAAACTTTTAGTTTAATAAAGATTCAATACTTCCATGTAATAATCGTTCAGCCATAACACCCTTTTGGAACGTAGCTTGTTCATGCTTAGCACGAAGTTTACTTTCATCCCCAAAATATGTAGTAGTGATTCCATCTTCTAGTTGAAAGAACATGCCATACTGGGAACTAATTTGAGCTTCCAAACAGACAGCCACAGTTCATCGACCCAAAGGATATCACTTGAGACCATGCGCTGGTCCTCGATGATGAACTGGCTAGCCTATCTGATCTTAGAACGTAAGAAGTTAAAGTTTAAATGTAAACGTAATTTAAGCTAGTTTGTACTTGAGATTGTACAGCACTTTCAAAGTCCTTACCGAGAAAAAAAGCATATCACATCGGGCCTTCAAGTAACGTTTACATATGATTTTGCCTGCTTTTCACAAATCTTATGGCTTTTATAGATATCAAATCCACTTTTTACATGAAAGTGCACTTCACGAAGGTGTGAGTTTGCTCAAGTACCTTTATCGAAAACATCGAAGAACCTATTCACCTGGGATACACAGCTAGATCATGCTGAAAAATTCTATATCCTTCAAGTAGGGTCCTTTTACCTCTGTTACACTCGTTACTTCAGGCCTTTAGCCAGATGCATGCAGCGCAAGCGGGATAACTCTCAAAGACGTATGATTGCTTGCGCACATTCGGCTTTCCACGCATTAATCTGAGAGGTTTCCATCACCGCCGTCATCATCACCAACGACGTTATCTTCATCACCATCATCATTATCAGTATCACCCGTCATCACCATTGACAGCGGCAAATCAAAGGAAACTGCCGGGTCAGTCTCATGCAGCCATGAGAAAAGGACG
Source organism: Opisthorchis viverrini (assembly GCF_000715545.1). Classification (NCBI taxonomy): domain Eukaryota; kingdom Metazoa; phylum Platyhelminthes; class Trematoda; order Opisthorchiida; family Opisthorchiidae; genus Opisthorchis; species Opisthorchis viverrini. Next base: position 205,733 of record NW_008752123.1, read on the forward strand.
CCCTATCGAAATCGGGGAGAAAGTGAATTTTCGGAATTGGCCTTGCACAGACTTCCTTCAGGCGCGGAGCCTAGTTACGTAATCAGCGCTGAAATAAACACATTTGGACACCATGGTAGAGTAAGAATCAGTCATCGGGATTGGGCCGCTGACCACTGTCATCACTGCTTAAAAAGGGACAAGCAAACAACGGCGGGCAAGCCGAGGCTAGACACTGCAGCTGAAAAGTGATAGCAACACTACTATTGGGATTAGTTTTGTCCTGTACAGTTTCTAGTTTCATAACACGAGAGCCCAGCAACAAGCAGGCGGTGACCGAGACTGAGACTGGTAGTTTTCACCTCATGTTGCCACAATATTCAGTGGTAAACAAAAGTACTTCCTTTGTATGCGGTATTTGGACATATGTAGTATAACAAAACCTCATCAGCTTCATCCGCTTTGCTAACAATCCTAGTTCCTTATGCAGCGCTCGCTCACGTATCACTTCTTTGCAGGCTGGTGCAGAGTTGGTCACACGCTTGAAAACGCCAAAGATTGGAAGGGTCAAACATATCGACCGTAAAAAATAACTGCTCCTACAGGTTCATTAAGACCAATTTCATCCCAGCTTCAGTATCCAGCCTTTATGTTGTTGTTTTTTCATTGGTTCCATCTGGAGTTTTATTCCACTCATGTCCCAATCGTAGAAAAGTGACTTCCTGATTCTTTATTCCTTGTGCTAGTCGAACCTATACCCCTTGACCAAACTAGATGGGTGGTTCTGTTAGTGTCACGCCTACATCTCCCAGAATAGTTCAGTGGTTTATGGAGTTGCACAAACCGTCACATAGCAGTATGGTCCAGTCTGATGATCAGTGAGGAAGTATTGAGGGCAAAGTGTAGCACGTTGTTTACCTTTCGAAAGTCATTCTCTCAATGATTACGGTATTGAGGTACTGCCCAACTATAGTAGATTTAACAATTCGATTAATTTGTGTACGTCCCTCATACCTTCTATTCAATACATGCGGACCAAGTTAAAGTCAAGAAAATCTGAAGAAACATCTGCCTTTGTATGTACAGAGCATCCCTCACGTGTACCTCGAAACAAGCCGAGTTCTCCTACCTTGAATGGGAAGATACTCCTCATACAGTATCGTTTTATGGTGGAAAACAAATCAATCATATCAACCACTAAAACGCTCACTGAACATCTGCAATGGTGGTAGGATTAACTGTAGTGCAGCCATTAAGGCAGAATTTGGATTCACAACATAGCTTTCTTCAGCTCTTTGTCAAAATTTCATTTGCTGTCCATGATTTGGTCTTACGTAGTCCTAGACAAGAAGGTGACTAACCGAACCATTTTTTCCCGACAGGATGGACAACGGCCAAAAATGTCAAGCTGGTGGATATTGATGAGTCACTTCTTTGTCATCTACTTCGGTGCAGTAGTCTTCTTCAAACCACGCACTGTTTTGTGGCTAGCTAAGCCGATGCATCGGATTAGAGTAGAATTGGAGGGCATTGCTGTCCCGCTTTGATGTGGGCCATCTGAGACGATTGCACGAGGAGTGGAAATGTACAATCCAAACGCGAATTCCACACGCCCGCACAACTACACACGATTGATCGAAGGTTAGCCTACAGATCCCAAGCCACTGGAGCTACTCGACTTGGAAATGTTGACAAGCGGGTCAGTTGGTCCACAAAACCAAGACAATTTCTGGTTTGTTGTTGGTGTCTTCGGGGCGATCGGTCACGTGGAGTAAGTCTGGTTCTCTTCGCCTGCTCAGACGTGACAGCTTAGGTCCGGCCAGCGGACAGCGTCTTCTCATTTACCCTATGAATAGTCATCACATCTGGTGACTAAACGTGGAGTAAGTGAACTTTTGGGTGAGGTACAGCTGTGCTGTAAGACTTAGACGCACTGGACATTTATCTCATCCTTTACCATTTGGCCTTGAGTGGCTGGTTAGCATTACGAGTAACTCGTACTTAGCCTTAAAGATATCTCAGATATGCAACAGCAAGAGTCTAATAATTAACTAGTAATGAAAATTCCACGCTTACTTAAGCTACTGAATTGATATGATGGACAGGTAAGCGAAATAAACAGCTTGACGATAGTAAAAGAAATTTGAATGATTCCCGTGGTCCGGTTTTTGTCCCGATATATTTTTTAAAGCGAACTTGGCCATGTGTGGTTTAAGATCGATGATGATATGGATATCTTCTACATGAAAGAATGGAATTTGAAGTTTGTGAGTTGAAAGAAGAATCTCTTGAGAAGTTTATGAGAACTGTAAGGTTGCCGAAAACTCTCCAACAGCCTAGGAACAGTATTTCTTCTCTTGGAGCTAATCAGGCGTGTATGGTTCCTGTGTTTTTCTCAACCATCTTTTCTGTGCGAACTTGGTAAATCAAGTTCATTTTTACTCCTATCTGGTTTTCAAGTGCGACTCGGGCGAACCCAGCTGAATCTCTCTTTTATGATATTCTTCAACTGAATGTGCTGCACAAACGTCGCTTCGTGTTTCATTTGGCTCAACATTTGAGACAGCAGTAGATTTTCTTGAAGGAAACTACTCATAGGGTTGCTGACAATTGCCGTTCAATTACAATGTAAGGTTGACGAAACTTGGCGACTGCACTTACCTGATGAGCACCAGGAGGGGTGAAATCGGTCATAGGCTGTGGAAGAGTTTTCAGTAACTTTTTAAGTAGTTTCCTTTATGAAAATATACAGCGGTATCTCTCAAACTGAAGCGTAAGACGGCCTTTCTGCATCACATACAATTGAAGAATATCACAAACGAGAGATTCAACTGGGATTCAAGTGAGTATCTCGTGCGAACCAGACTGCTATGCAGATGAGTGTAATTGTCGGAAAACTACGAGCATTTCTCAGTGTAGCATGATTTCGAATCCTCGGTCCTGGATTACAATGAATGAATCATGTTTTGCATATTTGGAGAACAATAAGGAGTATTAGAGGGAAGACTGTAGTGGAGAGCGTGCCAATTCACCTTGGTATCCATACAGATCGAAATATATGGGCGGCCAACACAGTACGGTAGACCCTCATTTCACGTGACTGCATTATAGCTGACATTTTGCTTACTCCCCAAGCCATAAGTAACTTTTCAGCTGATAAACCCTCCAGGATGTGTCTGAGCCTTCCATCCGAGATACCGTCATTCGAAGATACAGTGAACACCTGTTCACATGACCTGAATCGTGTGACTGAAGGGTAATGACGTTATCTCTGGTCTTGGCTATACTTTTGTTGGTAAATAGTTCAGCAGTGTGGCTGATTTCGGGCCGAGTGGCCTTGTCCTGAATAGCTGTAATCAGACGTTTTTTTCATTTTGTAGGCGAAGCTCAAATAACCTCCTTAAGTCGTTTCGCCACGCAGACTGGATCAGTGAAATCTTCCTGGAATGTCTGATCCTTTCTGCGGTACCCATAAACACTGAACGAGGTGTATACAATATGCAGCTGATGATGCTGATGATGAGCTGATTTCGAGTGGCCTTGCCCTGAATAGCTGTAATCAGACGTTTTTTTCATTTTGTAGGCGAAGCTCAAATAACCTCCTTAAGTCGTTTCGCCACGCAGACTGGATCAGTGAAATCTTCCTGGAATGTCTGATCCTTTCTGCGGTACCCATAAACACTGAACGAGGTGTATACAATATGCAGCTGATGATGCTGATGATGACAATTTTTCCTATCCGCTCATCTGTGTGAGCCAAAATCTTCCCTTGTTTGTACGCCACCAGTGAAATCTTATCGGGGATGTATGCGATTGGTCAGTCCAACCTCGCCAGGATAGATTGTCTTCAGATGAGATTGATGTGAATACGTGATCTATAAATCCAACAGCCGTCAATAAGCATTTTAGAGTGATCAGTTAGTATCGCTCACAATCAGGTACTTTATGGCTGATCAACTCTAGTACACACTGGAATTATTGTGAAAGAGATTAAAACAATTTGTTTTTATTTCGTACACAAACTGTTCAGTCCCATCTGTGCTAGCGAGTGCTAGACTCAGCGGTCAAGAAAATGCGGCCGATGCAACGTTGCCGACTCTAGTCGCTACATCTCTGCCCCTTCAAATTCCTATCTTGAGACTGACCCTAGCCTTAGAGGTATTGGACTCATACATGACCCCAAAACGTTTATAAAAACTTGTACAATTAAAATATTGTGACGGTCCGGAGTGCCACCAAGACCATTATGTGTTAGGTCTGTATCGTAGTAATGGTGTCATAAAAAGGTTGGGAGTTGGCTAAAACCCTGTTGTTACGGCAAACTTTATCGATCCTAAGTGACGTTCACTGGCGAGATTTATGAATTCATCTCTTATTAGCATGTAGCAAGCCATTTCCATACAGAAAAGGAACATGAATATTGCTACCTAAAAGAACCGGTCAAAAACAGAATGTATCTCACTCCCCTAACAAGAATGTTTCATACTTACAAACCCAGATGGACCAACAAAACTTGCTCTTAGAGGAATCATCCGTTGAAGCAACTTGAACGCAAGCCCAATCAGAGCTATCTTAACCCCGCCCCCCCCCCCAAGTCATAGAAATCAGGCACGCACCCTAACCGACAAGACGTTTTAACCGACATTCAACACAGATATGGTGTGCTAAGCGGAGGAGATCTTGCCGACTTTTTCTCCGTCTGCCTTAAAACTCAGCCAACAGATTAACCTAATTACTCGGCCTAACAAAACCTTTGTGCTAAAAAATGAAGCTTTCCCCAGCTGTAAAACCGCCGGTAGTTTACCAAACCCTTATTATGTCAGTCCTCCTTGCTAGCGTTCCAAAGAATCCAGATGAGAAACCTGGTTAATTTGGAAAAAGAAAAGGCACTATCGGGGGATAGACTAGAACCACTGAACCCTCTCTCATCAAATTGGTGCC
>NW_008752123.1:210701-241181 GCF_000715545.1 Opisthorchis viverrini
ACAGAGCTATCTTAACCCCCCCCCCCCCCCCAAGTCATAGAAATCAGGCACGCACCCTAACCGACAAGACGTTTTAACCGACATTCAACACAGATATGGTGTGCTAAGCGGAGGAGATCTTGCCGACTTTTTCTCCGTCTGCCTTAAAACTCAGCCAACAGATTAACCTAATTACTCGGCCTAACAAAACCTTTGTGCTAAAAAATGAAGCTTTCCCCAGCTGTAAAACCGCCGGTAGTTTACCAAACCCTTATTATGTCAGTCCTCCTTGCTAGCGTTCCAAAGAATCCAGATGAGAAACCTGGTTAATTTGGAAAAAGAAAAGGCACTATCGGGGGATAGACTAGAACCACTGAACCCTCTCTCATCAAATTGGTGCCGAAAACAGCGGAATTGTCGAGGTTGGCCACTATCCGTCACACTCCTTAACCTAGAATTCATAACTGATTCGTCACATCTCTGCCTAATAGATTAACGCTTGACACGCAACAATAGGATGATGGGCCTTGTGTGTGTGACTTTCAAAAAGTCTCCGCCGTTTATAGCATTCAGACACCAAAACAGCTTTAGGTTAACTTCTTGGAAGGTAGAAGGAATCTCGTAGAAGTTGAAAGGAGAATTTTAAGTGCAAATGACATAAATAAAATAACAGGTTTGGAGTCGAACCCAAAACGCATAGAGGATACCGATTAAGACCGCACCTGATAAGTGTCAGGAAGCACTATTACTCTCCTTATATGAGTCTGATGACCATAATAGTCACAACATGACAGTCAGAATTCGAACTCCTTGCGGAAGAAAAATGATGTGACCGAACACAATCCAGGTGCGGGTAGATTGAACTGGACAATGAATCAGATCGCTTGGAACCAAAAGTGGCTTGATTCGCTATTCAGTTTATTTAGCCTAATCTCTTGTTGATACGGCCTCCACATATTGATGGAAAACAGACGAGCGGTTTGCGTGTTCTGACAATTAGTCGTGACCTTTTCCGATCACTTCTGTCTGTTTCGGGGGGAAATAACACTCTTCACGTAGGGATACGGTCAGCCCATCTGAGTGCCTGACAGAATCGGGTTGGTGTAGTTCACCATTCACTTCGCGAAAGGACTGAACCATAGAATGGACTAATCCCCATGAATTATCCTCTGAGCAGAATGGCAAATTTTGCCGGCCAACGCAAACTTTACCTTTGAAGGATAAAATTGAAAACGTATAGTGGATGATTGGTAGATGTTGGCTACTTTGCGCAAACAAGATTCTCAATACCAACAGAAATTTCAGAAGTTAGTGGTTCGAGTTCATCCCACGTGCACTTGAGATTCCGATTTCGAAAGACGAAAATAGATGGTTCAGTTCCGAGAAAGGAATCCATTTATTGAAACCCATGGAATTGATATTATTGTCATTTTGCAACCCTATCGCTGAGTATACGCCATTTCTGAAACAGGGCATTTAGATTCAGGAAACAGAGTATCATTGGTCATGCCAGGTTGAATTTGGCGAGATCGCTCAAGTGGTTAGAGCACGAATTTACTGACTGAAACAACCGTGGTTCGAACCCCACCTCTGCCTCTCCACTTCCCTTGTCTAGGCTTGAGCAACCTGGCAGTATCGCAGCCTTCGGATGACATGTCAGTTCGGCACCGAGAGGGTGATAAAGCTGGCCAGCTGGACGGAATTGGGCAATCTAAATTGCGACTTGTACAGGACAAGCCAACCGTAGCAACCCCTCGTGACCTTTGCGCAACTTGATTTTTGTTGATGTGAATCTGATTCATGCGTTTCGTTCAACTGCACTAGCTCCATCCTCTGGATTCCTATTTCGAAAAAATACATGATCCCATATCATATAATTACTACTACCAAGAAGCTCAACGTAGCTTCCGCATGCACTTCTGAAGTGAGTCACAAACTAACCAAATAAAACCCATGAGACCTACCAGATTGTTCTGGCGTGCAACTGATTCTGTGTAGAGAGGAGTAGGTCGTTTTTGAAACAGTTGGACAGATGCGCTGCTCTTCGAAGTACATCACTGCAAGCAGCAAAATCAGTCGATCATCTTGTTTATGGTACCAGTTGAATCTCTCGTCAACAGCAGTGTACTTTGTAAATGAATGCACTCTGTCAACTGCAGTTTGGTATCCAAGTGACATAGAAGGGTGCTGGAAACCTGATGTCCTGACAGAACTTCGGAACATCAAAAATGACGGACTGTCACAGGCAGACTTGTAAATAGTACGCCTTGCCAAGGAAGCCCAGACTTGTTTTCACAACAACGCATATTTAGGAACTAAACCCAGTATTGTAGGCTCCTTAGGCAAAAAATTTCCAACCTTGTGCGCTGTGGCTAGAATGCGCTGGTACAAGTTTTGGCAGGTTTACAACGGCGTCAACCAGCTTCGTCATGATGCCCCTCCATTTGGCTTTCCGTGGATCCTGCTTCCGACTACCAATATCTTCTATTTTTATCACATCGTACCCACGGTTTTTATCTTTGAAAAGTCATTGAAGGTGAGTTTGAAGGTGTCCAAAACCCTCTTAAGCAGTCATTTTCAAGCCGGCCGTCGTCTTCCATCTGTTGTTCATTGAAGAACTAAAACCCGTGAAATGTGTGGATAAAAATGGCCATTTTGTAAGTTAGTGTTAGTTCACTGATGCATCGGTAGCATTTCACCTGAATCCGTTTTTTTTTTCAATTTTCTGCAACTGATTGAGATGCATAAACAGTAGTATTCAAGCATGCCTCAATATATGGAACATCGTTCGAAATTAAACGTTAAAAGGGTTGTTGTGCAGTTGAGGTGTAGTTAAAGTGTACTACTGAAAACCGAAGATTCGGGTGAAGTTCGGTTGAGTCTTTCATCAAAACCAAGTTTATTTTCAAATGATTGTTCATCACAGCATACGTACAAGTAGGTGTTCAAGGGAGAAAGAATTTTGGCGGATTCAACTTATACTATCTAAATACAACTAGGTTTTGACCGGATATTCGGCGACAGCCTAGTTGACGAGCTCCAAGAACAGCGACACCTATGGTGAGCTGTTCAAATTTTTCGCCGATAATGTAAGTACCGCTGTTAGCCCTGTTTCTATCTGCCTGTTGACCTGCATTCAGCGCAGTGCACAAGAAGGGTGAAACCGATCGGGACCCGTCAAAGAGTTTTCAGCAAACTTATGAGTAGTGTGTCACTTTTAGAGGAGTTATCGATATCACATATATATGTATACCTATAAATGCAGTCTGATGTGAAACCAGCTTCTATGGCTTGGTCCAAACTGCAATCCCAAAGGAGATTGTCTTGGAGTTTGAAATCGGAGATACCCGAAATCTGTCCACTGAAACAGCCTTTGGATAAGTGCAGAAACCTAAAATACAAGCCAACGACCACCAAACCTAAAAACATTCCTTCTCAGATCACGAGAGAGTCAGGAACTTGAAAAACGAACCTGGATAACTCCGATCCCTTTTTGGGTGTAACAGGCTCGTAGAAGTGGCGTGTCTCAAAACCTACTCGGCAACTAGTAGTTGACCTACTTCATTCTAAGGAATGGGTTCTTCATCAGCCGTTTGGTAAGTTGGATACCGCCAGGTTTCAAGCTTGACGATGAATTGATCAGCACCCCCTGGGATATTCTTATGGTACTATTCCGGTGGCCCACAACAGGCTACCAATCATGTTCCTCTAGTCCAGGTCGGTGCCATTGGCTCGCAAGCTGCTCCGTATTTGACTCTACGAAAACCACCCTCCAGCTATGAGCAGGCGTGCAGTGGGTAGGGAAGATCTGGTTCAGATATCCGTCAGTAATATATAAATATACATACTTTGTACTCAATGTGAATTAGTTACCAAAAGGAAATTTTACTTAGTCGTCTGACCACTGTTTCATCTTGTGTGGTCAAGCTGATTCTGAGTGACATGGGCTTATAGCCCACCATGATACTCACATACCTCTTGATCGCTGAAGTTCGGATTGAAGTTTTGATCTGTAAAAAGAACCACTGCAGCTATCCAAACAAGCTTTGGTGTTGGATTGCTGTTTACCTGGTTTACTCTGTCGAAAACGTACCTACCAGGCGGAAACAACTGGCAACTGAGATTTCGTCCCGTAATTAAAGTCAGTCCGTGCTAAAGGGCCGATAAACATTGCACAGCTGTTCCATTCCCACTGGGAATCATGAGTAAAGCATATCTTGCCAAACTACAAGAAGTTAGCTGCTCGAACACTTAGCCTTTCGGTCAGGAACGGATGATTCGAAGCGTGATTAACTCGCACTTGGACAGGACATAGGGCCATTCGTCATCAACCACAAAACGCATCACATGGTCATGCACTGAGCGGCTCTTCAAGTGACAGCTTCTCTGATAGAGGTCTCACTCATCATGTGCAATTATACTCCCCCCTGAGCTACTTATAGATTGATCATAGTGTGAGGAGATTTGGCAACTTTTCTTTTGGATTTCGCTCTGCATGTGAAATCAACTTTTGGCACGCAGGAACGGATGATCGAAGCGTGATTAACTCGCACTTGGACAGGACATAGGGCCATTCGTCATCAACCACAAAACGCATCACATGGTCATGCACTGAGCGGCTCTTCAAGTGACAGCTTCTCTGATAGAGGTCTCACTCATCATGTGCAATTATACTCCCCCCTGAGCTACTTATAGATTGATCATAGTGTGAGGAGATTTGGCAACTTTTCTTTTGGATTTCGCTCTGCATGTGAAATCAACTTTTGGCACGCAGTTTTGCGTGCGAATTGCCTCCAGCTTGCTCCAATACAAAATGCTGTCTGTTAGTATCTTTGTACTTTAAAGACGGTTTGCATATTCACTTAAAATTCAGATTGCTCAAACGAAACTGGGCGCAGCTATCAGCAATGACATTCATACCGATGGGCTAAAGTGGTCTCGAGGTCAATAGTCACAGAACTCATTGGGAGTATTGATTGTTAGGGGCGTTCCTCTTTGATACGGTTATCAGAACGAGTGAACTTGAAGACAGAATAAATTGTGGCCCCGAGGAAAATAAAATGGAATTATGGTCATATTTCAAGCCTATTTCGATTACTTCAAAATCATTCTGTTTATGATTTGACCTGTAAGTTGCCCACTCCAGCAGTACCACAAACGAAGCAAGTCAGCAAGTTGGTCAGTCGGTCAAGCAGAGGCACCCCTCCCCTACAGAGCCAGTACCTGGGTTGTCCACACATTTTGCTGGAGACGATTTGGTGTCAAGGTATGCAGGCTTTGTGAGCGTTCAGTGCGGAATGAACCCTAGGCTTCTACCCAAAAGAGATCAACATCAATACAAATTATAGATCATAAAAACCCATCACTAGCTTTGCCAGAGCACACTGCTCATAAGGCTGCTGAAAACTCTTCAACAGTCCACCAAACGTTTCGCCCCATTTCGAACTCATCAGGCAGGGGCGTGATCCTCCAACTTCCACCAACATAACGCTATTCTTAAAAATCATCATCATATTCATACCAACATCTTGATATATCTTCAAAAGATGACTTTTTTCATTACACACCCTTGTTTCTAGCAGGATGCTCGGTCAGGAATTCTGACTTTATTGACCGTGATCCTTGGTGTGTTCGCGTTCCACACTAAGTTCGTAATCTATTTTTCTCTCGCTATTGATTGGCCAACGTCGCATCTGTGAACCAATAAGAGTAGGGGTTTGCATTCCAACGCTAGGCAGGATCTGCCGGCCAAGTCAATCGATCCTCAGTTGCTTCGTCTTCCCGGTCCTGAATTCCTGCCACTCGTCTGAATCGCTTTGGAGCATGCAACGTAAACAACGTGTTGTCTGACCCTGTAGAATTAGGAAAACTGGTAGCAGTCTGAAATAAACAAAAATCACGGCACAAGAATCGCTGGTGTGATTCGTAGGGTGTGAAAAATATTAAAATCTTTCTGTGGAAAATAATGCTGGGTTCTCATCCGCTAATTATAATAGCGCATAAATGGAAGGGTTTTCGATTCGCCGTTCGAACGGTGACTGTGGAATAGAGACACAAACATGATCGATCAGACAGTGACCACGACAGTATTCTCCCCAGTGGAAAGCCCAGTACGTGAGAGAATCGGCAGTTTTAGGATGGCATTCGTGAGGGAATGAAACTGATACTGGTCAATGCGGAATGGCAAAACTTGTTTCCGAAAGAATTTCACGTCTGAATGAGTAGAATTCATCATTAATGGAACTCGCTTCGGAAGTCAACATGGAAGTCCAGTAAAGGAACCACGCCGCCCAAATATACGAGAATCAACATCGGGATACTATCTCTAGGATCTCTGTACGCATGAAAAACTGCGCAAACCCTTGTGAAGATTGGTTTGGTAAGAATATGCACTAAAATGAACAGTTCTCGTCAAGTTTGATCGCAGTTTCCATCGATTGGCATTGTGAAGATGTTTAGCAGTTGTGAACTGCCGTTCTTCCTGCTTAGTGTTATCTCTTGCCCCGGTGTCAATATCGATCACATAATTGTACAAAGTTGTTTTAATGAAAAAGTAAAACAAGTTTCCACGCAAAGGACTTTGCGGTTTTGCGGAGTGACTGTTATGAATTTTCTGGATGTACAATGCTTACAACCGCGAATCTCCCCTACGTGGACAAAAATTTTAGCAGCAAACAACCGACCTACCTTTTCACTTGACTTGATTAATATTATGCCAACAGGAGAGTTGAATATCAAGAAATTGGAATCTGATCTTTGTAGTGGCTCAAAGGAATAGGAGCCTTCGAAATTTCCCTCTCGTGAACTGTGAATCAAGCTCTCCTTGGATCGTTCTCTGTGTGACTTATATCTGACTGAGGTTAATAGATTGCCATTAACCCCCACAGATGTATGTAGCTGGGACGCCGACATACAGGACATTTATTGTGCACTGTACTTTGACAAGCCAAAGTTAGTATCCCCTCACTCCTTTTAGGTTGCGATTCTGCCTTCAAAAGTCTTAAGCCATAGAACTTCATCTTAGAACTAAATGCTAGTCGGGCCCTGATTGCAGTACCACGTCACTTCCTTTCCATAATACCGCGAAATGTGGATAACGGTGCTTACAAACGGACTGGCGACTTGTAACAGACAGTCGTCTGTTACAATACCTGGATGAGTAGTTCAAAAGCGGATAGCTAAAAGAACTGTAGGCCATCACTATTTGTGTTCTTCTAAAATCTTTCTTCGGTATGACACTTTCTAATCACACCCGGATCCGGTTGCTATGATCCCACATTCGAACCTCATGCACGGAGCGTGGAGGAATCGCTAGCTCCTCGTGTGCAACCAAGCAAACTTTGGAGCATTGCTCAGTATCTACCATGAAGGACGCATACAAGGTGTAAAAAAGCAGATTGCTAATCTGTCCGTCCATCATTCAGCACACGTCCGATGTAGCTTTTCGCGACATCCTACTTGAAGAGAAGAAAAGCTGTGCAACAAAAAGCTACCATAAGCAGCCGAGTATGTTTTAGGGAGGTCCTCCTGGTAACAATTGTTGAGAGGGATTTTCTGGTGATAAACCTGATGTGGGGTTGCGCTGTGATTGCAGCTCCGGCTTTTAGAAATGGTTGGACGTAACGATTCGATCACAGAACCTAGCCTTGTGATAGTTAAATTGCCATCAGTTTCGGACATCGTGGACGCTTCCGAGTACTTAGTAGCCAACTCATTTAATGGCTTTCTTTCCCTGACATAAAGCATGTTCAACGTTATGTTCACTACAGATTCCGGTAAATGTGCATGATTTGAAAATTGATGATGACAAACGGAATGGGGAAACTTATGACAAACTTGCGGAAATTCCCAGGTGGAAATGGCCCCTAATTCTTCCAAACCTAACGAGAAACATGTGACTTTCTGTCAGTTCACCGCTTGATTACATTACTTTGGTGTCGTGTAGCTCCACCATCCAGATCTCACCGCACAGATCTTGACTTCTTGGTTTTAGCGAAGCAAAATATTTATTTTTCCCGCTATGAAGTGTTCTGGCTTGGGTATGTGACCATGTTTGATCAGAATAATAGTATAGGTGTTAACTTATTCCTATTAGTTCAGCTGCTGCGCAAGGTGGAGGAATTTTCAATAAGGAACCGGTCGAATAAAGTTTGGTCTTTTTGGGAGTTCATATTATAGTTCTCCGTCAGCCAAGGCTTATTGTGTGAATCTAAAAAAGGAAAGTCGCTTTCAGTTAATAAACGAATCCCAGTGCCTCCCTCGTTTGTGATGGGCTGCGCTGAATACGCCAGTATTCAAGTAATTTGCAAGCCAAACCGGAATCGTCGAAGAATCAGGCTGGTCAAGCAAGTAAGATACTGAGACACAAAACTCAAGCAGTGAGAAGACTTCGTTGAACTCACCCAAGCGCCAAATTTGGGCCTAGAATTTGGTGAACGCAATGAAATAAGAAACACGTCACCCAGGGCTTGTTGATGGTTTATCCAATGTCATACGTTATGCAACTGAACGACAATACCAGTTTTTCAAAAAACAAACATAGCAGGCAGAAATAACACAATAAAGACGAGACGTTAATTCTGAGATCAGAATAGACAATCCCTCATTGGGGGACTTCATATTATTTAGATTGAGACGTTTTCATGTCATGTTAAGCCAATCATATAGTTGATGGAATCCCGTGAACAAGCGATTGTCAAGGTAGGTGGGTGTATGTTCGGCCGAAGTCATTCTCAAGATAATTATTCTATACCGGCCGCCAAAAGTCGAAGAAAACACATACATACACATAACGTAATTCGTGCACACGAGTTCACTTAATTAGGTTCACGGGATTTCGCTCACATTTCATCAAGCCTGAGTTTGTGTTGTTCACAGGATGAAACTGTAGTTGAGTCGGAAGTTGTCAGAATGCCTGTAAATCGAGAATGGACAGACCGCCGATGCACCACCTAGCATTCTTCCTAGGTTCATCACGGTGGCTTCAGGTAAAGAGTTATACATGAAGCAAACATGAAGAAAGCAGATCAGGATGACTGTTTGGTGGACAACTGGGCCATCATGTCTATGGACAGTGGTCTAACTAGCCAACGAGTGCACTTAGCAGCAGGCGCGTTTGTAGTCCCTTAGGTTTTAGAAGGTAGGTATGGCTGCATCCTGTAGGCCCATGTAGTTATTGAGCAGAAATTAAAGCTTCTTAGCCGGTACTCTAAAGGGGGTTTTGAAAACCAATCACCAACTTGATGTTCCGTTTCTGGGCTTGTTCAAACAACCAGTTCTCACATCTTAGCTAATGGATTCCTACTTGTTCGGCATGAAGTATATCAGGATCAGTTTCTAGCAACCCTGTGAGCAGTATTACACCAGTAAGCCCAAGACCCTATTTGGAAGACGAATCTGAAAGAACCTTAGCCACAAAAATTATATCCACAACATATCTTTGTAATGTACTACTCATAAGCTGCTGAAAATCCGTCGTAAGCCCACGACCTGTTTCGCCGTTTGTGGGGCTCATCAGGTAGGCACAGCCCCGTATGTTCTACTTGAAACCAAACTGCACGAAATTAGCGAATATACACTCATTTGCAAACTAATTTGGTTTTTCGAGACACTCACCTGAAACCGAGCTGAATCTCTCGTTTGTGACGTTTTCAGGCAACTGAATGTGTTGCACCAGGCCGCCTCATGTCTCAGTCTCTACGATATTCGAGATATCGCGATACATGTATATCTTTGTGAGGTAATACTCATCACAAACGAGAGATTCAGCTGGGTTCCAGGTGAGTCTCTCGAAAAACCAAATTAGTTTGATGAGTGTATATTTGCTTATATCCTCGATGTTTAGAAATCACCCAGCTACACAATTGTAGTCCATGGGTTTGCAGGCGAGCGGCTCCATCTTAGCGCATCCTACAATGGTCGCTGAGATTCTGCTTGAATTCACAACGCGCGTGTCATCAGAAACTCTCAACTTACTAACAGTTATGGCTACCCAAGCATCACCATGAGATGCCCAGGCGTCCCAGAAGGCATGTAACTGCATAACACAAGAGTGTGTCGTTATGTGAATATCAGGATCTCTGTCAAGATTGGATCTTCCAACGTCAACCAACAGAAGACAGTAGTCGAATATGACCACAGTCGGTCAAATGCACAAACTAATACTAAGGCTTAACGGTGAGGTGGATTTATACAAGATCCTGTCAGACAATGAATAATGTGGGCAGATAAATCACTGAAGTGATAGCTTCGTTCAAAAAACGATTCTAATGTGAGCTTTCAGATGGCAAATTGATAAGATTCGCGCACAAATTCACACATTTGTCGAACTGGATTATACGAATGTGTATTTCAATTCCTGTGAATGTATTTAGAGATTTATGGTCCTTTCATGTGACCGCCTGACCACCTGTGTACCAATTTTCACTTATCACATTTCACTGTGGCCACCTAGGACCCCGTTTTATCTCTCCGGTTGAACGATAACACTGCAAGGATTTGTGAAACTACAAATGGTCGAGTGTAACCGGAATCCAGGTGTGCTACCAGTCTACGGGCGGTGGAACGAAACACGCCTTTACTGGGTTTGTTCAATCATGTTTGTTGACCAACTAGTTGCGATAAAATTGGATCACAAGCGTTCGCACGTGACTCATTCCAAACAATCCACAACACACGTGGAAGTTTCAATGAGCTGGTCATATTGTAGAGGTTTCGGTCGCAATAACAATTAATGGCGCCTCTGGTCTATACTCTGGCACCCTACTGACGTCCAAAATAGTAAGTTTTCCGATCATAATCGGAAGGTGGTGATCAAGATCGAGGGGAAGTAGAACTAACAGAAATGGCGCCCCGATTCTGAGTTACTGCGTCAAAACGTAAAGCAACTACGATGATGCTTACTTGCACGGAACCGGACGAATCGGTCATCCGAAGGTGGACGGCCCTGGCAAACATACTCTGTGTTCACAAAGTGCAAGGTACTTTTCTCTTAATCATTCATAAAGATTACTTTAACGTGCAAAAATATAAAATTCCATATCGAAAAAACCGCCCGCCCTATTGATCTATTGAATGCTTGCCTAGAATGTCATTTCGGAGACCTTTTTTGGGACCTCATCTGGCTGCCAGCGTCCATTCTCTTCGTCTTTTCTAGAAATGAAGACTGAGAGAAAAAGAAGGAATACATTAGAAACTGTGCGTCGGATTCGCACTGAAGCAAACCTTGCGTGTGCAAGTGCATTTTCGCGAAAGCTTCCCAGATATCAACAGAATTCTCGCTTTTTTAGAGTGCGTTTTCCTGTGGGACATAGCAGTAGTCCAGAATTTTCTCACTGTGGCTGATAGCATACTGTGAACTTTGAAATGCACAAATTTACATGCGCGAATATGAGGCCTCCTGTTAGGTCCAGAAGTGAATAAGCCAGGTAGCTGTTTATCCATTCTTCGAGCTTGGCAATCACCAACCGATAAACGTACCCTAGTTACCAATGTAACGGTGTATATTATTAACGGAACATGTGTAGTGTTGTCTGACCAGGTGTCAAAAAGTCATTCCGGCAGCTGATGGAAGGATGGTACGGAAGTTACGGAACTGCTTTGTAACGTTTACTCGTTATTGTTTTATATTCAAAGAACGCCAGGAAAGTTCAAGAGGTCGCTTGTTAATGTTCTAAAGCTCTGTGCAAATGAGAGATTTGCTTTCGTGTTTGACACTTACCGGATCATGCAATGCCTAGTAGGTTTCCATTAGAGGTCCACTGTGGAAATTCATTAAAAATCTTTCGTCACTGCTTAACTAAAGCAAGCAAAAACAAGATACTGTTACATTCTATGGACACTTAGAAGTTAGGATTGATTCTGTGATCAACGAACCGTGTCGTCAGGTCCTGATTGTCAACATGCATGCATTTCAGAACTAAAATGAACATTGCTTATGATAAAATAATCAAAGTCCTACATAACATGAAAGTTCCTAGATAGGAAGATCGCGTGAGTACAAACTCTAATGGGAAAAAGATTACCACACTCAGAAATAACAGTTTGCTTTAAGAGGTAGAGGAAACTTAGTGATGGGGGAAGCTGCTCTGACCAAAAACTTCCTGTGAAACCCTATGAAGCGGTAGAGCCTTACCGGTGCAGCATATGTGATTGATTTGATCGAATAACCGTGAATATGTAGTCTTGTCTATCCTTCTCTATGGGGAAACAGTCGAATGTTCCAGATGCGCGGCTGCGACTTTTATGACAAGACCGTCGGCAGACAAACTGACACTGATTTGCGTTAGGTATGGATGGAGTTATTCGATAAAGCAGCATATGTGAAACGTGTGCTTCTTTGGTATTGGTGTGATCCGTGCCATTTGCCAACTCTCCCATGTAACAGGCGCTGACCGAACAGATCTGTGACATGTCTGAGAAAAACACATACACACTCTTAAATCAATAATAGAGACGGGGTGCCCGACGCCCCGGCGCTCAGCCGCCACACAAATATGGCAGGAAAATTCGGAAGATCAAAAACACGTAGCAAATCAGAGGGGGAAAATATTAACTATTCCATAGGCTGAGAAGGACGCAGAAGTAAACACAAAGCCTAATAAAGGGAGAGAGAGAGGCGATCATTGACAGATAGATTGATTGATAGATAGATAGATAGAAGATAGATAGATAGATAGATAGATAGATAGATAGATAGATAGATAGATAGATAGATAGATAGATAGATAGATAGATAGATAAATAGATAGATAGATAGATAGATAGATAGATAGATAGATAGATAGATAGATAGATAGATAGATAGATAGATAGATAGATAGATAGATAGATAGATAGATAGATAGATAGATAGATAGATAGATAGATAGATAGATAGATAGATAGATAGATAGATAGATAGATAGATAGATAGATAGATAGATAGATAGATAGATAGATAGATAGATAGATAGATAGATAGATAGATAGATAGATAGATAGATAGATAGATAGATAGATAGATAGATAGATAGATAGATAGATAGATAGATAGATAGATAGATAGATAGATAGATAGATAGATAGATAGATAGATAGATAGATAGATAGATAGATAGATAGATAGATAGATAGATAGATAGATAGATAGATAGATAGATAGATAGATAGATAGATAGATAGATAGATAGATAGATAGATAGATAGATAGATAGATAGATAGATAGATAGATAGATAGATAGATAGATAGATAGATAGATAGATAGATAGATAGATAGATAGATAGATAGATAGATAGATAGATAGATAGATAGATAGATAGATAGATAGATAGATAGATAGATAGATAGATAGATAGATAGATAGATAGATAGATAGATAGATAGATAGATAGATAGATAGATAGATAGATAGATAGATAGATAGATAGATAGATAGATAGATAGATAGATAGATAGATAGATAGATAGATAGATAGATAGATAGATAGATAGATAGATAGATAGATAGATAGATAGATAGATAGATAGATAGATAGATAGATAGATAGATAGATAGATAGATAGATAGATAGATAGATAGATAGATAGATAGATAGATAGATAGATAGATAGATAGATAGATAGATAGATAGATAGATAGATAGATAGATAGATAGATAGATAGATAGATAGATAGATAGATAGATAGATAGATAGATAGATAGATAGATAGATAGATAGATAGATAGATAGATAGATAGATAGATAGATAGATAGATAGATAGATAGATAGATAGATAGATAGATAGATAGATAGATAGATAGATAGATAGATAGATAGATAGATAGATAGATAGATAGATAGATAGATAGATAGATAGATAGATAGATAGATAGATAGATAGATAGATAGATAGATAGATAGATAGATAGATAGATAGATAGATAGATAGATAGATAGATAGATAGATAGATAGATAGATAGATAGATAGATAGATAGATAGATAGATAGATAGATAGATAGATAGATAGATAGATAGATAGATAGATAGATAGATAGATAGATAGATAGATAGATAGATAGGATAGATAGATAGATAGATTAGATAGATAGACTAACGGACATTCAGACTGATGGTGGCAGGCGGACACATTTATTGAGACTTTTGTCTTATTTGTCAAAATATGTAATATCTGCATGTGAATATAATGCCTTTTTTGAATAAGATTACTGTAGGTTTCACCATACTTCTGATCACTTTTTTTGGAGTTTTTTATGCCTAATTATATAAGAGGATCCTCATCAGTCCATAATATCCATGTGAATTTTATGTTGCACACAACCCTGGAAATTCATATGACACTTTGTTTAGGAATGAACCCATTGGTGCAACAGTTGGCAGGAAGCTAGCTCCAAGAAACTGGCATAGCAATCACACGTTAGAAAACTGGAAAACTTGTTTTGTGCCAAAGCCTGAGAAACCGTATTATTCTCCTTAGGGACCCGTCGATTCCAAGGATAAAAGATCCGGTTATTATTTTGTGTGACATCAAACTGATTCTTACTTACTAGAGCATCCATTTCTACATAGATATACTTCATCGTTCACATATATGCAAATATTGTTACTTAAATGAAGAGCCCATTAAAATTTTACCTCAATCGGAATAGCATCGATAGGAAGAGCTGCGGGTCAAGCACCAGTCCCACTGATGTAAACGTTCGCTGATGTTCACAAACCACTAGTATGTGTTATGCAGTGCTGCATGTAAATTTGGACCCGAGGGCTACGTAAACCACAGAATTTATCACGTGCTTTTCACAGTAAATGCAAGCCAGTCTACTGAGTGGCCATAAATGCCTCCATTTACCGTCAAAATCAGCCGCGAAATAGCTTATATGCGTCAAATTTTCGTAGGTTTATTGCATTTCGGTAGCCCATTTGAGTTGAGTTGGTTGTCACAGTTTCGGAAACATATCAGATCACAATGTTCTGATACAATAGGGCGAAAAATGAGTTTTAAATTCATTTGGGGAAGATACGTTAGTTTGTGATCGCAAATTCACTAAGACAGCTGAATCTCTCTTGTGTAATATTCTTGAACTAACGGTGACGGTGCAATGACCCTAGTTTTCATCAATTGTCGAGGTGTCCAAGCATGTGAGTTATCATATTCTTTCACAAAACGGGCGCAAGCCTTCATCATGAGGGATGCACCATACACCTCCTCAGAGGTCCGGTATCCACGCAAAAGCTAACCTGAACTTCGTTAACAGTGTTAACCACCACTGGCTTGTCTGTGAACTCTTTTGATAGTTCAGTACATGCATCGCTGAAATGTTTCATATATTCCCATATTTTCGGCAAACGTTTATTTATATGACTGTGACATGCATGATTTTATGACCACTAGTAATTCTTATGTACTGGTCGCTAGCTCCCGCCACCGGTGTTCGAAGTAGCCCCAAGCTACACTCGAGATAAACACTCGAATCTGTAGTCTGGTATTACAGAGAAATTAATAAAGCATGGATAAGTAGAGATGAACAGCATGAAGTAAACACGGTACCTTGCCTAACGCTGTTTTCCACTTTCTCCGGATTCTTAATGCAAATTCGTGCTATATTCGAAACAGCCACTGAGTTTGGCTACCGTTGAAATCTAGTTCAGTCCTAGAGAACCCATGAATTCAACTCGTTTTGATACGTGGAAATGGGTCATTGAAAAAGTTCATCTGCATTTATTTATTCATTTTTGTTTTGGCTACCTGCGCATCTACTGACATTTTTATTTATTTCACCCTACGCGTTGAAGTGAGTTTATCTCAAGCAAAGCCTGTCATTTCTCTGTCCTATAGCGTTTGTTTGTCCGGTGGGGTTGGCCAAGAAACTCTGATAAATGGCACCGATATACTTTTGTCAAACTGAGGTGAATTTCGACAGCAGTGTCTCAAATTTCAAAAATTCATTAAAACTGGCAGTTTGAAACTTCGTGAATAACGGACGATACTAAGCCCTGATAACCAAACGACATCAGTCTATTTAATGAAGAGCCAACTATAAATCACTGAGCAGCTCTCGGACGAAAAAGTCCGGTTATTGTGTTGGAGTACCTCAAAGTTCAGATCCAAAAGTTGATGATTCCGAAGGATACCATTTTTCGGGCAGTTGTTTTACTGTCTATTTTCGTGTTCACGAAATTGGAGACAATCTTTTTCGAATCTACGACCCCTTGGAAGCAGGCCTGGATGTTTTGAGGAAACCCCAACATTGCCCACAACCTTCATCACTCTGGTGAATTACGTTCAGGCCACCTGTTTAGAGTGCAAATTAATTTCAATAGTACTTAGTTGTGACTGCCGCCTGGTAAACCGTTGTGCGGCCCAGTGGTTTTATATTAGTGCAGTTTGTAAGTGTCGCAATATCCCGAAAGATTTCCGCAAATGAAACCCAAATTTCACGTTTTAGCTAGAGAATTCTACTCTCTCTCCCTCTGCTGTTGTCTCATGAGTAATATAAGATACATTGTAAGTAAGTTGATGTTTTTGTGCTGCGTCTTTGGGCCACGCTTTTTGCCTTGTTTCGAGCCGTATCATACTCTTACATATTTAATGCAATTGCGATTCACTCAGGTATAACCGACCTGAAGCTGCGTTTTGTGCCTCCCAAACCAAATATGTATTCAGTCACTTTCGTGGGTATTTAGCGAATCATGTCTGGGCTTAAAAACGATAATGTCTCCCGTCTTGAGGCGCAGTTTTCAAGAATGTCGGGATGTCAAAATATCAAATGAGTTACTAATCAACTGGTTTTGACAGTCTAACAGTCGAACAAGTGGATCAACATGGAGATTGAATGTTGAGGGTGATGTTGGTTAATCTGGATTTTTCAATATTTCCTGATCCACATCATAGTCTTTTGCAACAAGATATTTATCACCACGATAAGGGTCATTGGCTTGTCATACATTTTTTTCAACTGACACCGGCCAAGTACCACACCTGTTGGATTTAGCAAGCTGCCGTCCCTCATTCTTGTACGCCTGTGTTCAAGTTAAGCTTGTTCCGTTGACTGCGGAATGTGAAAAATTGTTTCCTGGTTATAAAGCTGAGGGGAAAAGTTCTGTACGCCCAGATTTTTGTCACTCGTTTTGTTATTGACAGAAGCAATGAGTGTCATTGCCATAATACCTGCATACACCTGGTTGGCACGCGTACGCGATCGGGTGCAGAGTTTTCCTTACCAGTTGAGAGCTTTTAAGACTATGGAGATCGATACATTTAGCGAGCACCAAAGCTTCTTTATTTGTTTCATAGTAATAAACTATACCCTGCATTTCCTGGTCCCAACGGAATGTAAACCGTAGACGGATTTATTTTACTGTGCCACACTATTATTACCGGGAATCTGTACGCCCGGCTCATCTCCCGTGTGACTGCGATGTGCTCTGATGTGTGTATACGCGTACAAAAATTAGAGACGAGACGCTTCCATTTCAAGTAATGTCAATGCTTCAAAATTCGTCCACATTGCGCGTAGAGGATCGTCGAGAAAAACCACAGATAGGAGAGTAAGCAGGGTGGTTGCAGCAACCGGCGGTTATCGTTGTCCAATGCCTTGGGTCAAACTTCTGTGACTGAGACTCAAACTAATTAATCAGGTGACAAGTTCAGAATATGCCTGAGTTGACTGCCCAAGGAGCTGAACCTTAGAACGCTGTTTACCGTCGGTGGTTTCACCATTCCCCGTTAATGAAACTTTGGGATTGGAAGGCCAATTACCACTGCGGTCCCTGGAGGATTATTCCTTTACTTCAGATAACACAGCTAATCACCGCACTGCAAGTCACTTCAGGGATTGGTCCGTATGTTCTGCCTACACTCATATTGCTTTTCAACAGTGCCCTTTTCAACAATCCGCAGCCGCGTAAGAGTAGCTTGACACCTGTTCGTCGGATGGCGCAAAGACCGAACCTATCTTTATCCGGTTAGTCCTCTGCGTATGATGAACTGAGATTTTTCCTGTTCCTTCCGAAGTATTCACGGACTGTAATGAAAAATTGCCCTCAATGCTGCATGCGACAGAAGGCCGGTTGGATGTGCATCCACCTTGTACCGAAGGGAGGTTTGCTGAGGCAGTCCTGAAAGATTTATATTGCGGTATCAAATATCGACATCAACGTAAACGTTGATAGTATTCAAGCCGAAACAACTCGTTTACCCAACCATGGCCCACCTGCATAATCCTCATCTTCTCCCGCTAATATTTTGTTATTGGTAAAAACTGCTGTAAGTACATTCCAAATGATATTCAACGGTTTACGTCACAGCCATTGAGTTGACAGACGTCTTGGTGAACAGCGTCTCTGGAGGTTAGCACATTGCCGGCATCCGTCTTTCATGTGTTTTCAGCAAGATTCCTGCTAAGGCATTTCTGAAGCAGGCAATGGGTCTGTGATTCTTGTACGCAGAACGGTGTGTACACTGACACACGAATGACTATTCCCTCGTTCACAAACTCCTCACGCCATAACTCTGATTTCCTAATCATACAGGTCCCAGTCCGGTGGATGAGATGCTTTTCCTTATGATTAACATGCACAGTGTGTGCCTTGGTTTGCTACGAAGCCTCCTCAACTTCCTCAGAATTATATCAATTAGACACAAGGCTTGGTATTATTTGGAGTGGTGAAACCTAACGAATGATACAACTGAGGATCAGTTTGTGGTCCTTAGTGCGGATTTCCCCCGAAAGTGCCAGGGTGTGGTAGATCTGGAGCGGTGAAAGGCTTTTGATTTCCGGCAGTTCTAGTTGTACCGTTTGCGTTACGATATTTTACATCCTGGTAGTAACTAGTGCTTCGTCGTTTTTCCTGTACCCACTTTTACCCACATAGCAGTACGCTCCTTTTCGGATCCACTTCACACACTTCGTTCCTTGCTGTCTAGAACGAGTTTTCGAAACACCAAGGCCAATACGATTTCGCAAGACTTGTTCGACCTCACTGAGTTAATCACCTATATTATTAGTAGCTACAATATATGGAATTTGGAGAGAAATTACTCATTGCCACAGAAACTGAGTGTAGAATTAGTTGCTTTAGTATCTGTGAGCAGTTCTGAAGCGAACAGTGAAATTCTTCTACCCTTGTTATCCAAGGATGAACCAGACAAATAGGAAGAAGCCCTAAGAGATTGTACCGGTATACATGCTTGGTAGGTGCTGGTCCGAGTCATGGTAGCTGATCTTGCAAAAATGGAAAGGTGGCTTGTGCAGGATGCCAGCAAAAAAGGTTCGAAAACAATTGCAGTGCTACAGAGAGCGACCGAATAAAAGATTTTTCGAAAAATTTTCTTACATCTTTCGTAAAAATATTTTTACATCAGACAACTTAGGAAGTTTGCGCATTGCACCAGGGGAAGCAATATATATTTACAATTTGGCTGATTCGTGCACCGGACAATTTTTGCTAAGTGCGGACTGAGCGCGTAAATTCAGGCACTGAGTTTGAACTCTTCCGCACCCAAGTGCGGACTGGGGCAGAAACTTGTTTCAATTCTGAAGCATGCCTTCAACCGGGTGCAGAAATCCGTGGACTGGATGCGGAAATTTCCGCACCCTTATGCAGATCCACTGCAAACATTTCTGCAAGCTCGATGCCAAGTTCACATTTGACAACGTGCTAGCACCATAAAAGTTATGTCTAGTCTAACAGTGAGATATATGTATATCCATTTGTATTGTTCAGCACCAAAGAATGGTTCGATAACAGTGGTCAGTTTTGAACGAGGTTTTGTAGCTTATGAGGCACGTCCGCATATATAAATTGCCCAAGTATGATCAGCCGCTCAACTAGGGCCTTCACCAACCACATCTCGTGGCTGTGTAGTGTAGTGAGAAATGTTTGTACCAGTCGGACGGTCGGTTCGCTAGTCGGTAGTTTGAATCCAGTCAACGTTGCGCCAATTCTTATCCACTTTCAACTTTTTTAGTTTCCAGGCTTGTTCACAAATGATCAATCAGAATGCCGGCTCGTGTGTGAACGGACGCCAAAAAGAAACCAAAACATAACAGGATATGATGGTGAACTGCGTATTTGAACAACCTCAGTCGACCAATCATCACTGGAATTTTAAGTTGGGCTGGACATAACAGAAAATCTCGATATAAAAAAGTTCCTCTGGTTAAATCAGGTGATCGGTCTCGCCGATCCTTATAGGGTATATACAATTTTCTCTAAGTGTTGTGTGCAAAAATGCCTTGCGAAAATGTTTTTCTTTGCGGTAACTATACCTGACCTGAAAACCACCATAATCTGCCTTATTTTAGTCGAAACTTGTTTAAATTAATCTTTCTTCATAATTTTGGCCGCGCACTTAACGTTACAGCTGCGCTGCTATGGTCCACGGCGCTCAGTATTCGCACAACGGAATTGAACGTCCAAAAGCTATGAGGTGTCCCTGATAGACCAAAGCAATTGGGGAATTGAGATCAGAGTACCAGTCAAAACTATTGAGCTCCGTTTAGGCATGCCGGGGTTTCGGTGATGATGTGAAATTATTCCACAAGACTTTCGCTCCAGAGGTAGGATTGCTTCAGTGGACAATAAAATTTGCTGTGATGCAGAAATATGGACGTAGATTGAATTTATTTTTGGTTTGAGCATATACGCAATAAAATGTAACATTTTAACACAAAATGTTTTACTTCACTCCTAAAGGTTTTGTATCTAAGAGCATTATGTGGCTAATTGGCACCATGACTCACTAATTTGTGTATTTGACTTAAAATATTTTTTCTGAGAAATTGGTGGCTGACCGGTTTTCATCTTCACTGTGTTTGAGGCAGCATCAAATGAATATGTGGTACTATGTTACATTTGTGTATGCGGGGAGTAATATAATCACCAAAGACGTTTGGCATCATTAGTGGGTGTACTACCAGCTAGCATGTGATCAGTGAAACCAACCGAGTTGCAGGAATCGGAAGGCGTGGTAAGTTGAACACATTTGCTTACAAAAGTAGTACAAGAAGCACGGGTTGACCGGCACGGTTTTGTCCAAGGAGACACGTAAGGCACCTCCCAGTTACTTCATATTATCTTGGATTCAATCATAAATTAATCAAGTCTTGTACGATTGACTTACTAGAGACGGACGCATAACCGAGGAGATATTGGGCACATGCAGGTCCTTGCACAAGTATGGGCGCTGTTTTGTGAATTGCGGTAGTCTGTAGGCGAAGAATTCAGTAAGTTCATTATCAATTGGGGCATCTTCAACTACCACCGGACTTGTCGACCTGCTTTGTTTAGTGAATGATCGGTTGTTGTGTTCTATCATGACAGCGGCCATGCCTCCAATCCTGTCTATGCTCCGCGAGTTCGAACGGGTGCCCGTATTGCAGTAACCCGAAGGACATTACAGCCACATAGGCTTTGCAAGAAGACCGCAGATGACGCCGACCACTTCCAGTTGTGGTGAATGTCGATTGTACATACGAGGCCGACCTTGTAATTTGGTCATTGACATACTGCTAACCGCCGACACACCGGGCTTATGGCTCCCCTAGGCAATGCCGCAGATTAGGTTTCCTGATTCTTTTTACCAGGCACAGATTCTGCCAACTTCTGAAAGTGCTGCACCGCACGGACCAACGATCCGCCTCTTAACTTGCCGCTCACTAGTTGTATATTACCCGCGGGCTTGCTGTGCACGCACAGTCAGTGATACGATCGAAAAGCGTCTGGAGAGCGCCAACGGTCGCCTTCAAAGAATGCTTTTCAGGATGCGTCTAGGCAAACTGAGTGACTCATTCTCTGATCTGAGATACTTATGTTGTACCATTATAACTGAAGGGGAATCCTGGAGGCAGGCGGCTACATTCCAAAGTGATTTGTAAAATATCTGCGTATGCTTCTCTCCTTGTTTTGAGGCATTTGGGGCAGAGACTACCGCCTCTTTGCATACTATAATGCTATAACCAACGAGATGAAGCAACTTTACATCAGCTAACTTATAGATAAAGGTGGAACTCCCCCAAAAGCCTCCAGACGGTTGACACCTGAGGAATGCACGTGATACTTCAGCCAGGCACTGTTACTTCTCTGTATTAATTTTTCCGGAGATTCGGGGACCAAAACTATTCCAAGCTGTAGGAGACATCACTCAGGCAAGATTTCTTAAGTCACATTTCCATCCATCACCGGTGTTTGTCTGAATGCAACTTATCATGCAAAGTACACCCCCTACACTTGTTTCCGGGGTGACCGCCCTTACCGTCCTGCAATTTTATCAAAAAACTTATCTGGGTAGTGGATAAATTAAGGAGCTGGAACCAAGGAAATCCCCACGTGTCATACAGGAGTGGATTGTTCAGGGAAAAGCCCGCTGGGCCGAGACCCGATAACCGTGTTGGACGGCCTGCCATCGGTGTTCAAGCACATTGCGCCTGGATCCAGATGGTGATCCGAGGACACCGAGTTTGACCTTTGTGGGCATTGTGACCTGCCGGCTAATCACACCAGTCGCTGGTGTCCGGGGGATTGCTTATCAAAACATCCCATCCGCTGTGATGGTGGACCTTGTGCTCTGTGAGCTGATGGTCTTTGGGCTTGCCCATAGGTTGAGCGCACCTATGGCCAATTATTTTGCTGCCCAGCCTCTGACCCATCCGGAAACCTACCAGTGTGTTTGCAAAAGCGTCCGCAAAGAATCCCTGAAATGATGTTGACTCGGACCAAAGCACGGAGCCCCAGAACTGGTGTCTCAGAAGTCTGCGTGAATCTACGTTTTCGGCTCCATGGAAAGCAAATTTAAAGCCAAATTATTATAGGAGTACTAGTGCAAGTGCTTTAGGGCGCTAGTATGACGAAAGACACCATGACGACTTCGTATGGCACACGTGGGTGCCATCCGCCTGACGAATGCTGGTGATAGCCCAAATAAGCGATCATTTTGGCGAAGTAAGCGAATACGTATAACCCAGCAAGACGATAGATAATGAAAGGTTCATTTCCCAACTTCCGGAAAACGTCAAACGAGTCACTTTCGGATCACTACGACCTGAACGCGGTAGCCAACAGCACAACAGGGAGGAAGGTAGAATCAAAAAGGCACGCCTGGCAAGTAAAGAATCATCCGAGTTATGGGAACTAAAAATTAAAACAACGCGTCGGGCACGACAAGTTCGATGAATAAGCCCGCTGACTTGAGGTGAAACCGGAAAATCATTACCGACAACCAGCGACCTTGGGCGGTTGAGTAAGGTGCCAGGGTTGCAAAAAGCAAAAATTAAGATGGAGACAAAAATTTCGAAGTGGAGACAAATGACAATTTTCGCGTGGAAAATATGGTCTACGTTGAGACCGATTAGACCCACTGGTTTTGCTCTTAAGGAAAGTCAGCTGTTGAATATTACTTAAACAGGCAGATAATGCTGTGGAATGAGGCTGAACGAATACCGTGAATAAAATTGATGAACCTGTGAAGGGGGAAACCGAAACTGCAGCAAAATAACCGAGATGGAAAAATCTGAACAAACGTTTTGTGGACTAGAACGAACTTGTCCCAAAAGCAATTATAGCTCGGTGACCAAGTTGTTCGTGGTTGCAGGCTGGATTGGCCGAGAGGTGATGGTTGCGAGTGGTCGCAGGAGTGCCTCAGACTAAGTGTGGTACTGCGATGCCATTATTGTAATGATATATTTCAGTTTCTGTACAACGCCATAGAGGATGTCAAGGTTGCGGCAATCGGACAGGGGGTGCGCATTTCTTTAGCGGCTGTGTATGGGTTAGACAGGGGTATTGACACAAATGGAGTCAGGCTGACGTACAGTCACAGGTTACTTCAGTTCTGTTGGATGACCTTGATGGCATTAACCAGGAACCAGAAATCATGAATGAATGATAGTCATAAGGGTCGTTTAGAGGAGCTACGGCTGAAATTCGAAGCTTGGTGAGATGAAGGAAAGGTGAGGGAATTATATATGTTTGGTTGAATCTGATGGGTGGTAGAAGACATCTAAAACAGCGTCCGGTATAAAAATGATTTAAAGGGAGTTGATGGCAAGATAAATGGACCAAAAGAAGAGTGGCTTTTGCCAACTGACTAGCAACTCGGGGCTGATTGAGGTAGACGGTGAAGTATGATGACACAAGAAATCACCATTAGTGTACCTCTGCTCGGCGAGTACGCAGAACTTTCGGATAGCGATGTGAAAGAGCAGCATTTGTGCACCGTGTTGAGCTGATTGTTACAGACAACGGAAAAGTAAGTTTAACTGGGAGCTGTAGCAGTTTTCCGTTCATCTAAAGAATCCACTCAAGGGGTCTCTGTCGAGCAAGGTGAGCGTAATGTGAAGGAGCAGCAGACAGGTAATTATAGGTTTAGCGGCATCTTCCAAGACGGTGGATTTGGACTGTGGCCAAACTGGAACCTCCTGTGCGAACTGAAGACAAATGGAAGATTCGCCAGTCAATGAGTCGCTGCGGTCAGCTGCAGGCAACGAATGTTGCAAGCTTAAAATAACGAACGCGGGCTTGCTGCGACCACCGGTATTCGGGAAATAATAAGACCTTTCAATTTTATGTGTGAAATCGCTTCAGAGAACAAGAGGTTCAAACGTGTGTCAGGTGGAGTGGACTTAGGGTGGTGCAAGCCCACCGAAGAAGAAAGTGGAAGAAGCCTTGCACGTCTATTTTAGCAGTGAGCCTCGCAGAGTACCTTCAGGCCACCCTGCTATTTTTAAAATCAGACGAAAGGACAGTTCTGTTTACTAATATTTCAGGCCGCGGCTGCATAAACGATGACCGGGACCAGTCTTAGCCAGCCACAGGCGAACAACAACGGCGCTTTTTTATGGATTTTCTGAATTTGATGTGCGTGCCCTGCGCGTGACCAGAGGATGCGGAACGGTTTTGAAGAGTGAGGAAATATGGCTTCGGTTTGGTTAATGTCAGCTAGAGCTTGACAAATCAGAGCACCAGACATCAAAGTAAAATTGACAGAGATACCCAAAAATGGGACCCAGCTAAGGAAGGCGTTTTGTCTAAGGACATGTCGAGATATCTCGTCAATGAGAGCAAAAATCCAGAGTTAAGGAAACTATAGGGGAGCAGGAAGAAAAATCAGGACGGTAGCCGGCTAAATCCGTCAGTAAATTGAGCAATGAGGTAGGCCTTCAGATGTACTGCTGATTCGATTCTAGTCTCTTCGTCCGTTACTGAGGCGTCATTCATTTCAGATAATTCCCGCTTTTCACCAGGTATAATACTTAGCAGGAATCAGGTACAGATATAACTCAATACGGATCTACAATTCGAGACAACGTTGTTCATTCATAGCTGTACAAAAAGTGCTGAAGTGACCATCTCATTCAGTAGGTATATCTATCAGTTTATCAATCAGCTGCCTTGTAGTGACATTTCGATAAGCTAAATTATATCTCCCTCTCATTTCACGTCGCCAATATCTCACAAAGCACTTCACACCAAGAGGGCCCTTATGATCCCACCAGGAAATGTGTAGTTAACAAAGCGCACAAGACGCAAATATTCATCTCCTCTAAAACTGACCGTTCGTTTTTCTCATTCCAGATGCGTGGGCATGTGTTGGCCGTGTAGGTTAGCTACGTTCATGAGGCTGTTCGCAAATATTGACATAGGGTGCATTTAACTAAATGATTAGGCGTATTGGAACCCCGGTCACACTTTAGCCGTAAGCTTGTTTCTCAGTGGTGTGCTTTGCGGTAACTGCGACCTCGTTTGGCATATTCAACTCAGAGTTGCAAGCTCCTCCTTGAGTTAGGTTGAGACTCCATGATTGGTGCCGTAATTAATGGCTCACCCTGTAAATCTGCAACCTCAAACTATCCGCGAACTTCTTAGGGCCGGCTGCGGAAAGCTTGTTTTGTTTCGCCATTTTATAGGGAACACTCTTGCAGGCGAACCGGACTTAAAAATTTCCAAGGTGACATAAAGCAATATACCAGAAGACTCAACTTACTGGCATGAGTCCTCAGCATTTGCCAGCCGTACGTCCTTCAAACAAGTTATCAGAATTCCATGAATAAATCTATCAAAATGATAACCTGAACAGTTCAAGGGCGGGGGTCCAAAATCGGCCTACCCGAGCAAAGATCTATCACGCAGACACACAGCGCAAGCAAAGACCACAACGCTATACAGATCAAGAAAGAGCTCAATCAGAATGGAGGGGGAAATTTCCAAAAATAGAAGACTTCGGGATGACAAGGCTGTTCAAGAAACCGCGGTTGCCACATCCAGTCTGGTGGCGTGCCTATAGTTCAACAACAAGCAGTTGCTTTGCGTGACACTGTGGGTTACAACAGCCGAAAAATTAGTCACGCCTAGTCTGTAGATAAGTCATCTATCCTATTCCCTGAAAAATTTCCTTAACCATGCCTAGAGTATTCAAAGATTCACTGCAATCAAAATCGATTCCCCTGAAACGAAGATGTAGTCTGCCGGTTGCATCTTCATTCTCCCCAACCGAAAACGGACTCTGGGGGCAGCACTCCAGGTCCCAGTACAATAGGAAGTTTGAAGCCCCCACCTCCCGCCGTGCAAGTGTCCCAAAACGAAAGTGCAACGGGAAACAAAAGGAAACAGAATTTAACCAGCTTTTTGTACTCCAGAAAGCTATTTTTTGGAACACTGACCATTGAAAATAGTGGAACTCCTCTACAGTATCCTCACAAGCGGTAGATGCTTCCACACACTTACACCACGGGCCTGCTGGCATCCGCATGGCCTTATTCAACTCTGATGACGACGTCTTATTATAGAACCACTACATCAGGCACATCCAGCCTTAGATGGTCACTCCCGTTCGATAAAATAGCCAGCCTCCACCCACACTGCAGCCAAGAGGCTCTCCTTCCTAAGCATCATGCGCTTGACAGCCTCTGAAGTAAGGGCCGGTATACTAACCTGGGTGAATATTTCTGTCTTCATTGTACCTGCTGACGACTATTTTCTGGACAGACCTTTAGACTTCCGATTCGCTAACGCGCAGTTTTGTAGAAAAAAAGCATCCAATTTTCTTCTGGTGTTTTCCTTCAACCAGTCTAAATATGCGTTGGTGGTTTACCCATCCTGTTTTACACTACCATCGGAGTCCTCCGATGATCAACATACAATACTACATACCTAACTGCGGGCTTCGTACCATACTGCTACTTGTTGGAGTTAGTTTACGTTGATGACCGAAAGTTAGGGTGCATTGGTACTCCCAATTTTTTACTTTGCAACGATAGCAATCTCCAGGGCTATTGACTCAGACCGATCTTGCAGAAGTGACAAGTAACCCTTGGTGAATAACTCTCGTTCAATTTGTCAAAAGTGCCCAGATTCCGCTAACAGGCTGAATTTTGCAAAGTTTCGATGTGCTCAGTACGCCTGCACATATTTTACTAATAGCTCACTCGTTGACTTCGTTCAGAAAGCAGGGATTACAATGAATCAGTGTGCCACCGGCAAACTTCGTCGTGTGTAGTAATAACCCTATTCTATCGTGACGGAGGGGGCGAATAAATTCCATGGTATAAATGAGTCATTAGGACCAACTTTTTTAGGTTAAATCATTTCGCTGCGAAGAACTTGGGTTCTTTCTTTTCCTTAAACCTGGCGTCCAGTGAATTAAACTTTAGCCCTTCAAATCTTGAGCACTAAGGGTGGTGCTATAGCCATTAAGGATGCAGCACAACTTGATAAAATGTAAAGCCTACATACTGACAAGCATTTTTTGCACGGTTTGGAAGGTGTTAATACCTAACTTCAATGCGGGTATGTCTAGTGAACTACCACAAGTCACCAGATGGGTAATATTGGCCCACTTGTCTACTCCATTGGATGAAACTGAATTATGTATGTAACATCCGCAATACGGACCGCCGTTCCAAGCTCAATACTCTTGGGTGGCGCTCAGTATTCGCACAATGGAATTGAATTTTCGAAAGTTATGGTGGGTCCCTGATGGGCTTAAGCAATCATGAAATTGAGTTTAGAGTACCAGTCCAAACTTTCAAGCTCTATATAGGCATCCCGGGGTCTCAGAGATGCCGGAAAGTTATCCCGCCGGACTTTTCACCCAGAGGCATAGTTGCTCCAGTGAACAATGCAATTTAGTGAGCTGCACAAACATGGGCGTAGAATAGGACGATTTTTTTATCTGAGCACATACGCGACAAGTTGCAACATTTTGGCGTAGAAAGTTTTACTCCACTCTAAAAGGTGTTGCAGCTGAGAGCATTGTGCGCAAATTAGCCACCACCTTCAGTATCACCGAGTACCGTGAATATAGGCTCATAGGCAGCGTGACCAACCCACTATTCATTTGTACGTGTATTCTTTCCCTCATTGGCATGGGGTGTCGTTAAGAGGAGCTCAGTATTCGTACAGTGGAATTGAAATTTCGAAAGCTATGACGTGCTTAAGGGGAGCTCAGTATTCGTACAGTGGAACTGAAATTTCGAAAGCTATGGCGTGTCCCAAACGGGCTAAAACAGACAAACATTGAGTCCAGAGTACCAGGCTAAACGTTTGAGCCGCATATAGGAACTTCACCACTTCACTTGTGCCTTTCAGGTGAACGACAGCCACTGACCGACAAGAACAAAACCGACCCGGGAGACTTGGGAAAAAGCCTCGATCCTGTGTATCAATCAGTGAATCCCTGAATCCGTGAATCATTGCTTCAGCGGAAGATGAAATTTGCCGCGCTGCAAAAAAATGAACGTAGATCAAAGTGACCCTTCGTTTGAGCATATATGCAAGGGGGTGCAACATTTCGGGGCAAAAGGTTTATTCCGCCCGCAATGGTTGTGCAACTAAGAGCACTGTTTGACAAAGGAGCCCCTCATTAAGGCCCGGTGAGCACCAAGCGCTTGTGTTTTTATGGATACGGCAGATCACTGGAAAAGAACCGAAATTAATTTTCCGTTAAATTACGGGGCTTTTGAGGTTGAAAATTCCACAAGGAGATAGCCTATTCCAACTTCAAATTTCAAGGATGCTTTCGTCATTGCATTTTGTTTAATAAAGCAAACTTTCAAGGCCACCGAGCACCGCCGATCCGCATGTTATTATCAGTTTCCGAGATGAAGCACGAAAATAAAATCGTAGCATATTTTAACGGTCCGTAGCGCTATCCAATGGTGAACAATATTAACGACATTCTTAACGTGAATTGAACCCTGATACATACTTGAATAACGCTTGGATCCATTAGATTCGTCAGACGTAGCAATCTACATGAGTACGTTCCGTGAATTTTAACAAAATACTGTTGTTTGAAGGGCTCACCTCGCATGTAGTATAACGCAGGATTCCCAAGAATATCACTATCTCCACCAACTGATTTTTTCGTTCCTGACCGGATAGGCCACTCATCGTAAAGTTTACGCTACTATGAAAGCTTTCAGTAGTACACATTCATCGAAGAAAAATGCTAGTTCTCCCATTTCATTGGTTGAGGTGTTCCATAAAATAGGCTGCGCAGCGCGGCGAGGCACACGCGTCATGGCTTCCTCGTCGCAGTCTGTCGTTGCAACTGCTCCCGTGTCTGCTGAAGGGTACACAGTGGACGTCACCCTCTTGTTCGCGAGTCACCTGGGTAGCCGCCTATTCCGCAACGTTCATGAATCGGTGCACTGCATTAAGCAGTTCGAGCGAATATCAGGATCGTACTACAGCGTGCGAACCTCGAAAGCGAATTGCTCTGGTGAGAAAACTTTCATCAAATACCAATGCCACCGGAAAGGGTTTGCACGTCCTCCAAACGAGGGAAAACGACGCCGGCTGCTTGATCACACACAATGCGAGGCGTTCTTCAACGTTGGCAGACTGGGAACCTTCTTTCGGGTTACTAAATCTCATATGGTACACAATCACGAATCCAAATATATAAACGTGGATAACCACAACTTAGAAGATGTATATTCCCTACTTGAAAACATGACGTTACTTAGCTGGACCACGTCATAAAGCGTACCGTCTACCGTAAAAAAGGCCAAACATTGATCTTCATCAAAATAGCTGTAGGCGTTTTCACATACCTTGCCTACCTATAGTAACTATTAGGCCATATCTTATTCGTACCCCTGATTAAAGCCTCATTTATGCATAATCCAACGGCAAAATACGTCCCTACATCCCAAAACGGCAATGTCGTTTCATTTTCTGACATAATTCAAATGAGTGGAGCTTCGTACCCCTAAGCCTCATTTATGCATAATCCAACGGCAAAATACGTCCCTACATCCCAAAACGGCAATGTCGTTTCATTTTCTGACATAACATAAATGAGTGGAGCTGTAGTGGTCTGGCTACCCAATAAGTCAGTTTACCAGGAGTGTGTGGCAAAGTAATAAAAATAATTACGCTAAGTTGGGTATACAAAAATAAATAGGTCAGATGGAACAAACTCACTAACAATTGTTCTCTTTAAAATAGTTCGTCGTTGGCCCAGGTCAGCGAATAAACAATAATCCAATAGTGTTGGTCCAGAGGTCTTCTTCT
>NW_008752123.1:241897-242952 GCF_000715545.1 Opisthorchis viverrini
GTCTTGTCGGTTGTTGACAAAGACACAACGCTGCCAAAATTGGCCGAATTGGCTGACCAATTGTTTTCATGCTACGGTACTAAGCCCTCTCCTTCAGTGCAATCAGCAGCCATGACCTCAAACACACAGACCGACGCTGAAGCCCTGAAGCAACAAGTTTCAGAACTTTCTCTACAGATCTCCCAAATTTCCGCCAAACTAACTCACCGCTCTCGCTCAACTTCACGCTCTCATCCTACACGTTTACGTTCATCCTACAACCGTGACGAGTCTACATGGATCTGCCGATACCATCGAAAGTTTGGCTCAAAGGCACGTAATTGTGTCAAACCCTGTAACTTCCATCGTCAACAAGGAAACCACAAGGCCAGACAGTAACGGCGACAACTGTTCTTGACCCCAACGTAAGCCGCCTTTTTTACGTTATAGATAACCTGACCCACAAGCGTTTCTTAGTCGATACTGCTGCTGAAGTCAGCGTCTTACCTTCTTCATCTAAGGAACGTCACTCAACCACGGCTCTTGCACTTTGTGCGGCAAACGGGTCTCGAATCCTCACTTATGGCAATCGTTCCATGACGCCTAACCTAGGTCTTAGACGCACGTTTCGCTGGGTACTTTTAATAGCCGATGTACAAACTGCTATCCTAGGGGCTGATTTTCCCACACACTTTGGTCTTCTAGTAGACGTGAAAGGTCGCAGACTGGTGGATCAAGCAACCAATTTGAGCGTCGCTGGAATCCAGTGCTGTTCAAAGCCTCCTGCAATCAAGGTCCTCACCCCCGATTTAGCTGGCCCATATGCTGCCCTGATCAAGGAATACAAATACTTATTCCAACCTTTAGCTTTTCCAACGCAACTGCATCACGAGGTCACACACAAGATTCTCACCACCGGAAACCCTGTGTCATCGCGTCCTCGTCGTTTAGCACCAGTCAAGCTGACTACAGCCAAACGTGGGTTTGAGCACATGCTCGTGTTGGGCATTATACGTCCATCTAGTTCTCCTTGGGCATCACCACTTGACATGGTGGAGAAGAAGACCAGTGGCGAT